>NC_030421.2:20673886-20826386 GCF_001660625.3 Ictalurus punctatus
ACGGACTAACAGGAAACGTGGCGAGCACGTCTCACACACACACACACACACAGACAACACTCCTGCCAAAGTTACTAACAAATTCAAAAAGACCGGAAGTGTTGTGGTCCAACCGAGAAGTGGCAGACAAATAACGCTGAATGACGTTTAATTTTAACATCAGTTTCGAGTTAAAACCACTACTGAGTTTCAAGCTCAGTGGAAAGCAATGAATTGGAATTTTTTATTAGCAATCTGTTTAGATCGAGCCCCCTGCAAGCAATAATGGAATAAAAGATAAGACTAAGCTATTAGCTTAGTAAAACAACAGTCAGTCGGTCATGAGTTAGTAAAACATCTGTGTCACGTAAGCAAGGTAATGCCAGCTAAAATGTCTCATTATTAAAAAATATGACAGACCTGGTGGAGGAAAACATCATTCCACCCCAGCAGGACACATGGCTGGCTGTTACCTCTTACATGTCTACTTAAAACTACATATAAAATATTGACAAAATAAAAGTATGTAAGACAGTGATGAATTAATTATCAGTATCAGCAACCCAAACTGTGCTGCTGTAGCAACTGAACAGTGCTACCTGTGGATCATGGCTAGAGACTCGCGGGATTTGATCTGATCCCAGCCGAAGGTGAGCGAGAAGCGTCTGGCCAGCTCTTTGATGCTGCTGTAGGTCTGCACTTCTGAACTGCACACGCTCCCAGTGTCCTGCTCCTGCTTCAAGCGCAGGTACAGCTGCACACAGTGAGAAGAGTGTCAGTATAACCCCTCAACATTCACCTTGCACTTTAATATAGATGCAACAACTGCTCCAATTTTGTGTCTCTGCTGAATTCCTAATGCAGATCGTTATGAACTGATTGGATTGTAGAAATCCATGCTGTCCTGGGGCTCACCTAGAATTCACACATACATCAGATACAATATACAAGAACGATGCGTGCATAGTGTAAGTGTAACTTAGCATCTTTTAAGTGCTACCAGCAGGAAAAGAACAACAGTGCTTTGTTTTTACCAAGAAACACAATGACCATATGTACAATGTTAAATGGAACAGTGTGTGTGGGAACATCATTTGGGTGACTGTGGGTCCACTAATCGTAGGGTTGGCGGTTCGATTCCCGGCCCACGTGACTCCACATGCCGAAGTGTCCGTGGGCAAGACACTGAACCCCAAGTTGCTCCTGATGGTAAGTTAGCGCCTGGCATGGCAGCTCTGCTACCATTGGTGTGTGAGTGTGTGTGTGTGAGAATGGGCGAATTAGACACATTTGTAGTAAAGCATTTTGTTGTACCGCTAAGGCTGAAAAAGCACTATATAAGTGCAGACCATTTATAAATGGTAAATGGACTGCACTTATATCAGCCGCCCCATTTACCATCATATGAGGCAATGGAGCAGTGAACAAACAGCATATTTGTGTTTGTTTTCGATCCAGTGCTGGGATAATGAACATCATTACTGTACTCTTTGCTACAGGCTACATAAGTTATGGTGCCTCTTGAAACACCGAGGTGGTACGAACTGAAATGAATAAAGTGGAATCATTTCTGTTTTAGTAGCGTGAGAAGCAGTTTTGCGATGAACTGTTCTTCAGGAGCGAGAGCTGGTGTAAACAATGTGACTGATCACTACTTCCCCTATCAGCCTGACTCTGTACAAAGATCTACCATGAAGCAATTCCCAGAATGAAGGAGCTGCTAGAACATTCCACAGAGGGCAGATTGGTGGAGGGGCTTTGTGTCTGTGAGACGCTGACAGCTGCACACGCCCATCACTGAGCAAGGGACACTGAGGACCTGAGATTACTGGAAAAGGGCATGGAAAGAGTTGCGTATGATACCTGCTGAAGGCACAGAACCAGGGTGCGTGCGCTTTCAATCTTGTCCATTTGTCGAGTGCGGTTCAGTGTTTCTTTAATAATATCGCCAAAGTCATTGTAGTACTGTGAAGAAAAGAGAACTGCAATGAGTGGTACTGCATCAAGGCTCCTAAAGCTCAAGCCAGTAAAGTGAATAAACAGAATATTATCCCCAGACAATAGATCTACAACAGGTACATATTATATCACCAGTGTTATAATATTTGAGCATACAGATGGGAATTGTACAACAAAAAGACCTAAAATTGCAGAGATAAAATAACTAGAACTGGAAGCTTGAGAACCCTTTCACTAGTCAACTGGTAGCACAAAATCGCCCTTATACTCAACTGCCCCATGCCCGTCAAGACACCATCAGTAAAATCCTAACCTGTCCATCCCTCTGCAAGGTCTCTGTAAGCTACATCGCAGGCTTTCACTGACATAAATTATACCTGCAGTGCTGAACTAGATACAGTGCAATCAAAATGATTCAACCCCCATTGCAAATCAGGTTTACTGTCAGAATGTGCAGACTTTCAGCTGTTTGAAATGAACAAATCAAACAAAAGCAATCGAAATAGTTCAACACAATGAATGCTTCAAGCGGTTTCCCCAAATTCAACTGAAAATGTTACTTATAATGACTTCCCCAGTTTCGAAATTATTCAACCCCTTCATGGCAAGCATTTTAGTACTTAGTCGAGCACCCTTTTGCTGTTCTGACCTGCTGCAAACGAGATGCAGTTGAAGTTGAATTTGGGGAACCACTGGAAGCATTTGTTGTGTTAGACTATTTCAATTGCTTTTGTTTGATTTGTTCATTGCAAACAGCTGAAAGTCTGTATATTTTACAAATAAACCTGATTTGCAATAGGGGGTGAATAATTTTGATTGCAACTGTATGTGCTGCCCTGCTGTCTGACATGGACTAGGCTCTATCAGCATCAGATCAAGTAGTCTGGCCCTCCTGCCCTCTCGGCCAGAGATATGATGAGCCCGCATCTCTGTTACGAAAAGATGCTCTTGACCTGACAAATCCTTTATAGCATGTCCTCAGTGGCTGCTGCAGACTAGTGCACTGTATTAACACTGTACCAGTGTGTAGCTTGAGAAGGTCTAGCCTAGCTGCTTATCCTTAACCCACCCTGCTGTTTTTCCAGCCCACACAACAGCCACCTTTTAGCACTGCAGCATTTGCCTTTAAAAACCTATTTGAGCGGAAGGAAGTGATCATGCAACTGGCACGGTTTATAGCTCAAAGAAGTGAACAGTTGTTGGAGAGCCTTCCAAAAACAGGAAGTAGAGCAAATACAGGGTTACAGTTGGCTGCCAAATTTCTGTCATTTGCTTGACTTTGTAAGGCGTCGTTCATTATGGCAACACACACACACACACATACACACACATACGTGTGTAAATCAAGAAGATCAAGAAGAATGTTGATGATAGACTGCTGGCTCTGCCTCAGCCACGGTGGATGAGCATTCCAAACATGTCGGTATGTCAAACACTCTTACGCTTTTATACACACACACACACACACACACACACACACACACACACACACACACACACACACACACACAAACTCAGAGTGCTCTACATTCATCCTGGTCAACTCATAAATTTTAAAGAAAACTGGTGCACTTATGAGAAAAAGTGTCATTTTATAACTAATACACTAATGTGCTCACTGCCATTTGACAGTAATTTATAAACTTACTGTATATCCTTCCAAACATAGATCCTAAATAATCAGGAACAGCTGCTGGAACCAGTACAGAAAAATGTGAAAACCTATTTTTAATCTCATCATTGAAATACTTTTAATAGATTTTCCAAAACTGTCAAAAAGATTTCCTTACTCTTGGTGTTTGATCACATTTGATTCACTTTTTATTTGCAGCCATTCAATAATCATACTTGATGACTTTGAAGGAGAATAAGATGGTTGCTATGTCGCAGCTGCGAATGAGCCGTACCCTCATGTAGTGCTTGAAGATCTCAGCGGCCATACTCATCTCAAGCACACTGTGCACTATCAGTTTACAATAGGCAGCCAACAGATTCCTCCGCCTGTGCAAGTCCTCCGGCCAGTTCACCCCACCCTTACCGTCACTGCCTGAAAAACACACACACACACACACACACACACACACACACACACAAAGGGTCAAAAACGATGGTGGGATAACAATAAGTATAACCATGCTACAAAAACATGTGCCAGGCTTAAACTTGGTCGTCCTGAATCATCACTCTACTGATGATGAAGATATGGATATGAAAATCAAACTGCTAAATTGCTTTTGATTACATTACAATCCAAAACCCCATATCATATTTTCAAGTGCTTGTACATAACCCTAACACTTGGTGGTTAAGGCTCTGGGTTTCTGATCGGAAGGTCGGGGGTTCAAGCCCCAGCACCGCCAAGCTGCTGCTGTTGGGCCCCTGAACAAGGCCCTTAACCCCCCCTGCTCCAGGGGCACTGCATCACGGCTGACCCTGTGCTCTGACCCCAGCTTTCTGACAAACTGGGGTATGCAAAGAAAAGAATTTCATTGTACATATGTATATGTGGTCAATAAAGACTCATTATCATTATCATTAACCCTGAGTCTCTTGTGGTTGGTAATCAAATAACTAATTAATATTATTTCCTAAAGAAAAATGACAACAACCAGCCTTTCATTATGCTGTATTGTAGGCAATAATGCAGAAGTATAGATGAACAGCTTATGTTGTATACACAAGAAACGATGTTGACTCATAGAAGGCGCGTCATCAATGATGGGATTCTTTTTTCGCACTCATTTAGATCACATTCATGAAGACGTGATCTTCATATAGTGTGTTCATCTGATTCAGGATCTTAATACACATTAAAGTTTACTCCATCGAGTCATGCACTGCTTGCAATACATTTACATGAATGATTTTGAGGTACTTTCAAACGTACTTCACAAAACATCTCCGGTGATTTTATGAATACATTTGAATTTATTTGTCAATGCCCAACTCAGATGGGTCTTTACCATCTTTACTAATAACAGTCCCTTACATTAAATGAATGAATGGTTTACAGACTCCTTATTTAACACCCTGATTCAGGTTATTGGGTGTTCAAATGCATGTGAATGTGAAATCCAGGTGTGTATGGTTGCAGTAAACAGTAAATACATTTTCAACACAAAATGCAAAAAATAACCTACAACAACCACAAGTGAAGAATCAGTTGTTTGATACTTGTGCAGACATTCAGTTAAAAACACTTGTAAGTAAACAGATTACTGTATGTACTGTACGTTCCTTCCAAGATTTTGCCCTCTTGTGAGATGTGAAATATCTCATCCTTAATTTAGGGGCATGAATCTGCGCTGACTGATTCGGCTTGTGTTGGGCGTGTATAAGCTATTTCCAGAACTAAACAATCTGTTGTCTTTAACTGGGTGAAAATGACCGAATGTGAATGTGTGTAAACGCCAGTCTGTACTCTAACGCCGCTCTGTGTAATGTAACTTGGAGGCAGACTGCCATCTACTGGAAACACGGCAGTAAGAGTTTCTAACCTTTATTATCGGAGTGCAAATCAGAAGTGTGTGTGCGTCTCAACCAGCTCCCAAGTTCAGTATTCAGGGCACTGATCAGGGAGTCGGACATTTTAAGGGCTGTCTCAATTGTGAAATCCTTCCGGTGCACTGGAACGTTCGCTCCCTAAAAATCCCACAATGCACCGCAAAAACCAGCGAGCATCGATGCTCACTATGTTCTCTTACTAGAAACGCCATCATGTTTTCTGAAAAAAAGATGTGGGACGAACTCTCAGCCAACTTCCGGCTACCAATGCAAGTAGCTTGTTATTGTTGTTGTAGCTCTCAAACAATTACTTACATTAGGGATTTTTAACTTTATTTAACTTCCTTTATACTGTTTGTTTGAGTATAATGACTTAAGTATTTAATGATTTCTTTTTTTTTTATAAATCCACTAGCTAGCCTAGGACTTCTGCTTGACATATTTATGACAGGAATACATGTGATTAAGCTAACACATTTATATGACATATAAAGCTTAAATATTTGTAAGTTTTTCATTTTTGGTGACGTTTTACAACGCAAGTACGTAGTCATGTCGCCGGTAATTCAGTTGCTAGTGTCCCAATGTGTAGTGAGCCAGGGTCCTTACCAGTGCCCCAACTCCTGTACACAATATACTGATTCACTACCTACTGAACTAGGGAGCTGGTTGAGATATACCCTGTGTCTGGTTAAATAAATGCGTATTGTTAAATACAGAGGACAGAAGGAGGACAGAAGGAGGACAGGGCTACCAGTGTTGCTGTGGCTGTGTTGCTCGGGGCCGGTGAAGACATGCTCTAGGATGAAGTTTAGCAGAGCTTTCTGCAGTCTGGGTTCAGGGGTGTAAAGCAGAGGAGCACCTGCTGATGAATCCCACATCTGCAGCTGGTAACTGTGGGCTACGAGGACATCACTCAAACACATGAACGCCTACATGAGGATAAATGACACAGAAACGTATGTTAGACTTACTATAGAGTACAGCAAGGCACACTGTATACCAACTGTTCATTGTCAAATATAACAATAAAGATTTATTAAATAATAGAGGTTTAGCACACAGGTAAAAGCTGATTTCACCTGCTCTCTCACCACCTGCTCCATGTGTGAAAGACATCTGTGGCATTTTTCACAAAAAGCTCGCAGCTGACTCCTCTGATGGAGAGCTGACTCCTACAAACACAAACGCACATGCACGCACACGCACACTCACAAGCAGATATTTGCAGTCGTAATACAGGTTATTTATTATACATTCCACTTGCAAAACTTGAGTAATTAATAACCAGGTTTTACCTATTAAACATTCCTAATTAGTTTGACTTGATATTTAATTGTGTTGAATGGATTCATTCATTTTCAAATGGTGCTTTAGCTTTTTCAACCACAGCAACACTGGTGGCCTTATCCATCCTGCCTCCATCTTCTCTGCCCTCCCTCCCTCATTCAACAAGCTGATATCAAATGAAATCAGATACATTTTTTGTATTTGTATATATTTTTGTTTTTGTGGCATAAAAGAACAGTCTGCATCATATGAGTGAGGTGGAGACAGAGATAGTGAGAGCACAATTAAGCTAAATAATAGGAGCTGATGGAGGAGTCCTCAGTGAATGTGGATGAATGAAAGCACTGTTAGTAGCAGCGCTGTTCATCCCTCATGTAAATCATTCTTTCATAATTATACACATGTGCCCGGCTCCAGGGACAGCTGCCGTTCGAATCTCATTTCAGCCAAATGACTCATTTTAATCGGACAATATCCCAATTTTCTGCTGAACTCATCTTGTTTTCCCCCACCAGCTCCTCTCACTCAAATTCGCCCTCGTTCCCAAGTCAAATGCCACTGACATTAGAATTGCAGATTGGGCCAAAGTCACCGCCTGGGTCTCAAATTACAGCCCACGCTGGCAGTTATTGATGAGGGGGTCGGAGAGTGAAAGCACTCGTTCGGGTGTGACTCCCCCAAGTGAAGGATTTTAATGTTGCTCTCTTACCTACAGCATTCTTAATGGCCATCAATATCTCTGCATGGAAAGGTTAGGGGTCGGGAAATATGATTACCTTGTGCATCGCATGGAAACATGGGCTTAATAACGGCGTCACATTAGAGATTAGCAGAGGAGCCTTCACACAAGAAGGTAGCCATTACGCCCCCTATAATCCATCACCTGAACCTACTCTTTTTCCTAATGCCTAATGATCAATCGCAGGCTTCTCTCGGTTATTAAAATCCAGTGGACACAACCCAGGGCCTTCGAGGGCATCACGGCTGATATTTCAAATGGAACGTAGCAGAATTAAAGGACATGTTGCTTGTGATGGATCATGTGGGAATTGTGTAGACACTAAGTCATACACACCTGAAAGGCTTGGTTAATTTATCATGCCAAATTCTGCCCAGGCGTAAATATTAGCATTCACATCTGTAGATCTGATGCCAATGACAAAGAGGAGAGAGTCACAGCATGGTGAGGTTGAGCTTAAGGAAGTATGTCAGATAAGCTGATGACTAACCCTGGAGGTCGCTCCTTCTCCGAAGTTGTTCAGGTTCCACAGGATGCAGTAGCAGACACAACGTAGAGCCTCAGTGATCATCTAAAAGCAGTACATAGAAGAAAGTAGCTGGAAACAGGCTGCTCACAATAAGAAACTGTTGTAATAAGTGATCTTACCTCTACTGGCATGCCTCCATGCTGTAACTCAACGACAAGGAGCTTAGAGACCAGCTCATATGTGCCCCATTTAGTCAGGTCCTGAGCACTGAGACACAATGATACCAAGATACCAAGTATGAGACTCCACATGAGAGAAAAGGTTTGGACATGTATCTAACCTTAATAAAACACTTAATTGTTTTCAACCTAATTTCTATCTGCTGTGTCAGTGTGGCCAATAATCCATCCATCTATCCATTTTCTGTACCGTTTATCCTACACAGGGTCGCGGGGAGCCGTGAGCCTATCCCAGGGGACTTAGGCACAAGGCGGGGGACACCCTGGACAGGGTCCAAACCATCACAGGGCGCAGACACACACACACACACACACACACTACGGACAATTTGGAAATGCCAGTCAGCCTACGATACATGTCTTTGGACTGGGGGAGGAAATCGGAGTACTCGGAGAAAACCCCCAGAGCATGGGGAGAACATGCAAATGGGATTTGAGCCCACAACCCCAAAGGTGCAAGGCGTGGCTAATAACGGACATATTTTATTGTACAGGACAGAACAGAAAACCTATTTACTCAAAACACACTCATAATGAAGTGTATGCGTTGAGGCGATCAGTGAACATTTATGCAAAATATATTTTTTTTGTTATAAGCTTTCATGAATTCTTCAGTTCAGCGTTTTTACAAATTAAGCTCCAAATCTGTATTGCTCATTCTTCCAGATGAACGAATGAATTAATTTTACCAACATGGTCAAACTAGCCCAAAATAAAAGTTGACTAAACACCGGTTTTGAAAATGAGCAGCTTTAGAGAGATATTCTCTCATGTCTGTCTCCTCCTAAGACCGATTATTATTAATAAGTGGTTCTGAATTTGTGTTATACATCACAAATTTCTGAAAGTTAACAGAACTCAACAAGAGCGCTTAGGTTTTTATTCATTTCATTTCATTTTCAACTGAGTTTGGAGTGAAGAGCTTTTCTGTTACTTTCTCAGAAAAGAGATAAGGCTGAAAAAAAAAGTTAATTCAGTCTTACTTGTTGAAAGCAGTTAATTTTTTCAAAGTGGACAGAATCTCTTCCTTTTCGTCTTCATCTCCAATGAAAGTTCCATCCTAAAAAACAAAAGGAGTGATATCATAATTAGCCTTCACCCTCCCAGTCATACTGAACCAGTCTATGGCCTTTATTCATCAAAGTCACGTGAAATCCAGTGCAGATTTGAGTGCAAAGGATTTTGACTTATTTATAAAATAGTCATATGCCATCTACTGTGAATGTGCTGTACAGTACAAAACTCACACTGACTGCCTTTCCTAAGCATGAGCCCAGTGTGTGTGTCCAGCGCTGAATGAGTTGACCTATGGAAGAAGCTGCCAGGTGCTGCCAGTGTGAATCATTCGCACAGAGGTTATGGTACGAGCGAACAGCTGCTTCTAGTAATGCTGCATCTGTGTGTGTATACACTGCAGCCTCCAACCCAGTGAGCAGTGCCTGCACAGACTACAACCACACAAAACAATGACATGCTGACCAGCAGGGGGCACTCTATAGGGCGCTACCACATTTATGAAACATATATATATATATATATATATATATATATATATATATATATATATATATACATACAAGAGTGCTGAAACAGGGATTAGAGTTTGACCTTTGTATAATTAGAACTAGATATAAGGAGAGTTTCCATTTTGCATGTTTTAACAGATTTGTCCAAAATTTGAGCAAATGCACACTGAAAGGTATTATATGGAATCCTATTACATGTAACTACCATTTACAAAAAATATACTAACAAAAATGACTAACCTCCGTGTATTCATCACCACAGGTGTCCGTTTGAAAGTACTGAGGTATTTTGAGGAAATACACAAGTTTTTCAGCATCTTCTGAGTACTAGACATACATAAGCAGATGAAATGATCAGAACACCATTTACTGCATACAGAAAGAGAGTATAACAAATGCTTGGGCCCGGTTCTCACCTTGGATAACAGATCAGGTAGCACCTTTAAGAAGTGTTCTGTAAGCTTTGCACAGTCATCTGTCTGTAACCTCTTCTCTTTTGTACTGATCACCTGAAGCACAATAACAGCATGTTCATAATAAGTCTAAATGCTTCACACTCTACATGCATACTTACATATTTAGACGTAAATCTCAGTAACTTATTAGCAAAACCACAACATGAGCATCTAAAGCGGACACCCATGAGGAAGAAGCTGTTTGCAGTCAAATTATTGAGTCTAATGTTAATGCTAATGTTTAACTGGAGCTTTTGTCACTGCTATAAAAAATATCATAATCAGTGTCACTAAGCATGCAAAAATGTAATAATCATAACCTCACAGCACATGACAAGACTTTAAAAAGGAATCTCAGGCATGTTCCCCTATCCAACTTAAACGTCTTCATGGCTAAATGTCTGAAGTGAGCTAAGTGAAGGTGAAGGAAAGCAGAAGCTAACTTTCTTCCCCGTGCTTCTCCCTGCTAGTGGAGGTCCCTCAGCAGCCTGCCTCACTGATGCCAAAAGAATCTCAATCACCAGAGCCTCCTCAGTGCTGCTCAAAGCTGTGTAACCAACAGACATATAAAATCACACAATAGGTAAAAACAACAACAACAACAACAACAAAAACTAAGGCTGGACTCACTGCAAGGGTAAGTACTAACCTTGCTCTGATGAGGAAGGATGAACAGTGAGCAGAGAGGTGAAAAAGGCCCAGTCCTTCAGCAGAGACCCAGCACTATCCCACAGACTGTCCACCAGATACAGCACATGCTGGTGCAGCTGCAGCACACAATAAGAACCAGAAAAAACAACAGATTTTAATGGCTTCACCCCAATTTTCTTCCAAAAATCATAACTAATTCCTGCCTATTATATTCATCCTTATTACAGGATAGCTACCAGACTGGGAAGGTTAAGGAAGGTAAGGGCTAACCCAAGCTTCCTGTAAACACATGTTAAGCCACCACAGCTCTTTGAGCTGCGACTTATGTAGCATCACATGTACACCTAAAAGTACTTGGAGGAGACTCTAATAACCCAGTTCTGTGTACAAGAGCTAACAGATGTCCATGATTGGCTAGTTTTACTTTATCACTCTAATCTAAGGGAGCAGGGATGTCACCGCCATCCTTTCCACTTAGAGAGCAAGGCCAATTAAGCTCTTTTATCCAGAGAAGACAGTGCTTTGGTGAGATTCAGACTTGCAACGATATGTAAATAAAGAACTAAAGAACTAACGACCACAACTACCTGGTTCTCAGTGTAGAACTGAATAAGGGCTCGGACTCGGGCCAGGGTGAGGTCTCTGTGTCTGTCCTTCTCTGATGTTCCTGCCCTCATCACTGGTACTGCAGGATTACTGAGTAACCTGAGGGAACATATAACAAATAGTCACATGTAGTGCTAATGCATCTTAATATAACAATTATAGAATAACACTGAACTGTCAAATAAACACCAAAGTTAATGCCTGTGTTAATTAATACTTGCTTAAGCTTTAACTAAATACACTTTTGTTAGCTATTTGATTAACTATTTTGTCCACATTAATCAGCATTAGTCACCAGGTATACATATTATACATATTGGCACCCATCATACAGCCTCACTTGTGACTTTTACCAATTAACTAATGCAAACTAAAATTAAGACATCTAATACTGACGTTTTTATTCAAGGTTGGAATAAACATAGGTTAATGCTGAAACAACAACACATAATAAGAGCTTTAATTACTTATACCATATTAATTCAGTGGGACATAGTTTGTTGATGTTGTAAATAATCCCGTAAATAATTTTAGTTAAGGTAAGATACGATTTATACCTGACTCTAATGTAATGGGCTTTATATATTTCCAGTATCCTACTTACAGACCTCTCTATAGTCGAGTCTTCTAGTGTACAAACATTACTCAGTTGCACTCACCTGGTGAAGAGAAATTCTCCTGCCATGGCTGCAAGTGGTCGATGAGTTGAGTATACAAACTGAAATATGTGCTTGTAGTCAGCCTCGCTCAGCACGTCATCACAGGACCTGCGACAGTGAAAACAGTTCGGATACTCAGCCTACTTTTTAATAAATATATAAGAAGCTAATAAAAATGAAACAGAAAGAAAGACTCACTGGGCAATGGCCATCAGCAGTCTCATTGCCTGCACTGCAACCTCGTGGTCCTTATCCAAAATCATGGAGATCATTCTTTCCTGTGGAAAAACACAACGCTCAGTTAACCTGACAACCAGCAGCCGGCCTTTTCTAAACTCTATTCTTCACTATCCACTATCTATCCTTTCTGAGAACAATGTCATGTGCTGTCAGGTGATGAGATAAATATGTAGTAGCTCAGTAAATCTGAACTGTACCAATCCTATATATTTGTTTTATTGCAATCTGATTATGTGCAAGATATTTTTACTTGCTAAGATATCTTTTTTTATTTTTTTCGAGCTACATCACACCATCACCCAGTTAATGTTTTCCTACAGCATGCCTCCCACATATTTTATTCTTTACAACACTACAAGATGGAGCAGATGGTACCTTAAATCGACTGGAGAAAAGGTCCATTTTGGAGCTAAGATTAACATCCTGATAAAGTCCCTGCAGACCCAACACACACTTCAAGCGCACATCAGGCTGCTGTGAAAATAACACATGAAGTAAAGTTACAAAACCTCTCAGTCCCCCAGAAAGACTGTACAAATACATGTGAGCATGTAGCAGCAAAGGCCTTTGTCTTTATTTAATCTACATTTAATCCAGTACAACTGTGTATTTATCCACAGAGAACATGACACTGAAGATTTGCTAAATCGGTCTAAAAGCTATACAGTTACACTGAGTTCACTCAGTAAAGCACAGTCAGCATTCTTTACATACAAACCATTTCAATTAGAACAGACTCACCTTGTCATGCATCATCCATCCGACATATTTCAGACAGGTATCATTAAGAAACACTGCACTATAAAGCTTCATCCATACAGTCAGTTCCTCTATACAGATCGCCCTGATCTCAGGAATCACATCTCTGCCAAAACAGGACAGGCAAAACACTTTCATTAAACATCAGAGGTATGCAAGGGAAAAAAGATCTGAAGGTCATAATAAATAATTAGTCTACCTGTATCTTTTAAGAAAAACTCCTTTAAAAATAGCATCCATCATGTCTTCTATTTCAAGCTTTCTATCCTTCAACTGAAACAGTAAAAAAGGTTCAAATTTCAGAAACTTTCATTTCACAGGTTTAAAAAAAATTATACTGAATATTGTAACAATTACCCACCCACCCAAAAAAAAAAAAAAAGAATTAACCAATGATGACAACAAGGGAAATGATACACAAACAACAGAGCAAGCAGTGGGTCATGGCCTCACCTCAGTAATCTTCTTCTGGATCTTGTCAAGCCGTGGTGAAGCTCGCTTGCTGGACATCTTGGCCAGCTCAACCTCACAGAGTTTCTGGTTGTTCTCCACACCAACGCTGAGGTTGAGTGCCACATTCACTAGAGCGCTGAGCAACTTTACTGCTACAGGACCACACAAGGATGGAGAGACAAAATCAGATAGCAAAAGTTTAACTCCTGAACATCCCACTCCACCCCTGCTTTCTCCATGAAGATCGGTGGAGAGAGACTCAAACAGGCTCAGACAGTGAGAGTCAGTGTTTAGAGAGTTACCTGCCAGTGTGCACGTGTGTCTGAACGCACGCATATGTGATGCTGAGAGCTCAGTCAGCAGAGAGATCAGTGTGTTCAGGAGGTAGTTGTCAAAGATCACGCTATATTGACACTGCGATATCAGCACTGAGACAAACTCACAAAACTGAGAGCGGAACTTTTTCCAGTACAGACCAGACATCACAAGAGGATACTCGCCATTGTCCTGAGAAGGAGGAAGGAAAAAGATAACACAGGACAGGTCAGAGAGATTTCGAATAATTGTTTTGCTAATAATATAGTGCAAATAAAAGTTTGTTTTTAAAAACAGTGGTGCCATATTCCCCAAAGTAAGGTTCATACTCACAATGTCCATGGGCCATGTGACAGTCAGTATCCATGGAAACGCCAGAAACCTTTTATACTGCAAACCTGAGCTCTGCAATTTGTAATCCAAAGAACTGTAACACTTGTATTTAAAAAGCACATACATCCTAAACATAATACAACCCAAGAGAAGGAGAAGGCTTTGGAAATCAGATCACACCTCATCCAGGTCCTCCACCATTTTGCTCATGACATCAGAATCTTCCTTGCTCTGAAACATCTCAGCAGTTACTACCCCTGGAGAAATTAGCAATCAGAATATCAGCATAGGCACCAACTTGAGAGTGCGCATAGTTTACAAATTTCATACAATTTCATAATAACCATATTCCAGCCCAGGTATTACCATGATATTGCTAGAAGCTTACCCCTCTACTACAACAAAGCAAATGTATTTCTCCTCTTTGTGCTACTCACCATATGGTTTCCCTAGAAGCACCTGGCCAGTGCGATATTGTCAGTAGCCACACATATTTAGCTACAGAACGTACACAAAAGTACTCATTTGGTGAAAAAAAATCTGTTAATGCAAAAAAAAGAATATTCCGTTGGGAAAGCTGACTGTGTAGCTGTGTAGCTGTCTGGTCACTCAAATTCAACTTCTATCTCTGTCTGCATGCCAAACCGCACATATTACTGCATTAAATAGTATGGCAAAATTACACCCATATCATATGATATATACTATGTATGTCTTCTATTTCAAGCTTTCTATCCTTCAACTGAAACAGTATAACAGTTCACATTTCAGAAACTTTCATTTCACTCTCAGTATATCTCACTTCACAGCTTTTAAAAACAAAACTATTGAATAGTGTGACATTTACCCTCAAGGTCACTCAAATTCACTGAAGATTGACTGAAGATCATGGAAATGTCTGGAATGTTCATTTAAACTCCGAGAATGTCTTACCTTTGCATCCTGAGCACTGAATGAAGAAGCTGATGAGGTCAAGCAGGGCTGGTTCTCGGTCCATAACATAAGCCTCAATCCAGTCATCAACCACAGCCTTTGCATGAGATTCAGAACATAAGCACTACAATCAAAATATGCCTCCAAACAACCTCAAACAAAAATAGACAATAAAAAAAACAAACAGTCAACGTAGGTATAGCTAAATGTTGCATTTAATAAAGCATTTACGCCTGAATAAAGTTCATCAGCATGTACCTGCATGGCGCTCCTGCCCATAGTGACCACCTCAAACAAGGTGAAGGCTTCCATGTCTCCATGTTTGAGCTGCTCATTCTCTGCTCTGCCAAAGGTACCATGGTTGGTCTTTGAAAGCTTCTGCTTAGCATTCTCTGAGCCATCTCTGGCTTTCCTCTTCCCTCTCTACACAAAAACATTACAAATGCTACACAGTCACACGTCTTTTTGGCAAGAGCTTTAAAATATTAATCCATGTGTTTTGATAGAAAAGGACTGTAAACTACCAAAAGTTTTACTGTAATGTAAGCAGCGTTCCCATAAACTGGACATATGCAGAACTTGCATATGACAGATTAGAAATACAATATCAAGTCTTACCACATTCTTCTTTCTGTTTTCATTTCTCACACCAGAGGCGTGATTCACAGATGTGCAGGAAGAGACATCAACACTAGTGTTCTCCCTTTAAATATACATTCATCACATGGTTAATTTCTCACAAAATACACCATAGCTTGCACGTAAATACAATGTATTTATTATGTACGGTTGAGTGAAATGTTTGGTTTTTTGTTTAGTGTGATTGGCTTCACGGATGGTCGTTAATTCTCAAATGGCAAAATGCCTTACTGTGTTAACAGTTAAAAAAAAAAAATTAAAAAGTTTTTTTTATTTTTTAATCTGTTCAAAAGTTTGCATGTCCCATTTTGAATGTAATGGAAATTCTCCGGGTTGCATCTGTCATAACATGCCCGATGTGAATTACAGGCGATAGACAGAAAGGGTAAAAAGAAAGGTTATTTTATAATATTTTTCTGTTAATTCTGGATTATGTTTTGGATTGCTGTCTCCATAAAGCCACATTTCTTCTTTTAACTTCTTGGAATTATAAATTGTAAAATATAATTGTAAAAATACAATTATATTAAGTATATTATGGTACATTTTTCCAATAACCCATTAGGGATGCGAACTTTTGAACTCAGATGCAAATTTTTGCACCATTTTTAAAAATAAATAAATAAATAAATAATGTAGAAAACGTTCCTAATACAGCAAAGAGGTTGTGTCTTACTTTTGCACTGTTCTCGAGAGCAACGTTGGTTCTGCGATCATCTCTTCTCAGATCATTTTGTGGTACTGGCTTCCTGTTTTCACATCTTTTTATTTTCTGTAGAACAATACAACAGCTACAAGGTGTTTATCAAAAACATTGCTTCAATTTCACCATTAATAAGTGTAGTGCTTATGTGCTTATAACAATTATAATGGGCTATTTTGTAACTGTGTGGTATTAGGTTATTACATGTTGTGCAAATGGACTACACGGCAATGACCAAGGTAACAAAAACTTTTTTTGTTTTTGGCTCCTGAAACATTCTGGGAACAGAACGGTTTCTTTATGGAAATATAAAGCTTGCTTGAAATATAAAGTTTTGTTGCTTATTAGAGTTCAGAGAACGTTCCGCATTCATTCATATAACTTTGGTTATTTTTTGGGAACTACTACATAATATCTTGGGAACGTTCTGTTTTGTTTAGCAAAGTCAATGCTGTTCCCCAAATGTTCTGGGAACATTAAAACACAATATTCGGTTATGGTTATGTGACAACTGACGAAGAATGTTCACCACAGCACGCTGTTCAATACTGTTTTCTGTAATCACTAATGTTCCAGAAACATTCCCATAACATTCTCTTATGGGAAGTTTTCAAAGTTTGCCAAAGGTTGCTTTTAGCCTGCTGAAAAAAAACAATACCGTCCGACGTTCCCGCCAGAATTTCATGTATCAACATAAAGTTCTTCTTCGTTATGGTACCATATACAGTTTTAGGTGTTTTTATTTTTAATTTTTAGGGAAGCTGGAAGTGCAGTTAATTATTTGTCATGCTATACATGCAAATAGACAACTGCTTGAAGCCGTGGGCTGCGTCCCAAACTGCATACTCACCTACTATATAGTAGGTGAAATACATGTATCTCGGCTACTATACAATAGGTAAGTACGCGGTTTGGGACGCAGCCGTGCTCTCTTGTTTGCTGTCAAACGGTTGACCACTGCCATGTGTGATCGTGTCCTGTAGCAAAATGCAGTGAAAACTCCCACACGGTGTTAAAAGTGTGATTGAGGTGTTTATATGTCTGTAATACACGTCGATAATGCGACTAAAACAGGAATACTCCACATGTCTTAATTCGATTTGTGTTTACTTCGAGTATGGCTTTCATCAGATTAAGGTAATAAAAAATCACTGTTTACATGGTAGTTTCTTAATCTGAGTATTGTCTTAATCGGGTTAATACTGGATTATTGTTGTCCATGTAAACGCACTGAGTGAATGTGTATGTGTTTGTGCCCTGCGATGGATTGGCACCCCATCCAGGGTTTACCCTGCCTTGTGTCCGATGCTAACTGGGATAGGCTCTAGGCTCCCCACGACCCTGTAGGATAAGCGGTATAGAAGATGGATGGATGGATGGAAATGGCAGTGTTCCTTTAAACTACTTACGTATTTCATGTTTTGATAAAAATCTAATTCTTAATTTAGCATTTACTTAATTAGGCATTAAAACCAATACAATTCCCATTATAAACATATTATATGATAGACAAATTCTATGAGGGTTTCTACTGGAGTTTTTTTTTTTCAGCATAGTAGCTTTTATTTTCTGTATAAAGACCGACCATTAAATTACATATTACAAAATATAGGCCAGTTTTAAATATTTTGCCAAGCTATAGGATTGTGTACTTTGCAAAGCCAACAATGAATAAAAATAAAATAACCGGTAAACGGGTAAAGCAGTGGTTATAGGAAAAGAGCTGACATTGTAACCCAAAACACAATGTTCCCACAACGATATTAATTGGTTACAAAAAAAAAAGAAGAAAAAAAAGAAAAAGAAAAAGAAAAAAAAAACCCCAAGCCACAGGGAAACCAAAGAGAAACGTTCAGTGTTTGCTGAGACCGTGGTGTAAATATTGGCACACGTGAACCGGTTGTAGTCCCTGTTCCTGCTATTAGAAAAGAATACATCTGATTGGTCAGACCCGCGTCAGTAAACAGAAAGTAAACACCTGATTGGTCACTGTAAGTGTCAGTCAGCACGAGCTCTTCCTTGTATTGCTCTTTCCTTCAGCGTTCACTACAAACCCGAACACAATAAAGAACCTCTTCCATCTTCACTTCCTCACACAGGAATCACGACCTTAAGAGTTTATGGAGTGCACCGTTTCTCGGATGCCTTCAATTTATAAATTTAACACAGTAAATGTTACAGTGATTGACCGTGACATAACTGCGGCTGTATGCGACTGACAGACTGGTCAATATTTCAGTTTATACGACCCTTACGGATTTAAACACGTTTATACTGCATGCATCTACACACAAAGTACTACATAGTAATGTTCTTACCGGTGCTGGACGATGCTGGCCTGAGAGAACCTCTGCTCAAGACAAGAGGAGGTGAAGCGCGGATGCAGCGCGCCACCCAGTGGGGTTTTGCCTGAACACAGCCAGCGCGCGCTGTGCGGAAGTACGTCACGTGTAACGGTGGTGGAGCGCAGCACCAAACACTCATGTCAGGACACACCGGCTGTGATGCACTTTTAAAAGGTAAGACTTTTAAAGAATAAGATCGCACATTGTCAGTGCGTCTGAATCAAATTAACTTGTACATTAAAGCATGCTAGTGAATTATTCCTCACTAAATTAGTAGTTTTAGGGTTTGTTATCAGATAACAGATTAGGCTAGGATAGGTTACTGGAAGTTATCAACATAAACCATGAACAGCCTGTTCAATTAATTGTCAAATTAATTCTCTTAATGCAGTTTCATCCATGGTTGTGATTTTTACGTGATTTTTTTGCAGGGAGGAAAGACTTAAATATTAGTTAAATGCAACATTGTGGTGGGTGGAAGTGGTAAAATGAGGATATCCATTTTATTCCTGGTTGCACGTGTAATAAAGAATACAATTCCTTGTTGTAGGAAGAGAGCTATTTTTATGATGCGCGCTATTGATATATCTTTCAGTGACCTCACATCCCTTCTTTCCTCAATCTGTGAAACTGATATAGGCAGAAGACATTGTACTGCTCATTTATAAATATTGAAAATTATATTTCACTTCAAAATAAGAAATATTACAATTAATGTTTGTGATTCCCTTGTGTCCTGCTCTGCTAACTTGATCCTATGTGAATCATATGTTGTGATCATTATTCCAGGGTGCTAGCTTTTTCTCCTTGTTTTTAAATGGGTTGACATCATCCGGTGTGAAGTAAAGCATTTGGTTACTTCAGCAATTCCTGTGGGGTCAGAGGGCAAACAAGTCAAAGTGTAAATTTAATGCATTAACAGGTGAAGTCAGTGTATTTAAACTCAGATGCAATTCAAGTGAACTGAGGTATGAGGAGGATTAGAGATCATTTCAGATTGGGGTAGGATATTTATGTTTTCTATCTATCCAAGCCCAATATCAGTGTTAAATTGAGGGTGTGTCCTATTAGATTCTAAATGATGTGTAATATAAGAACAAATGTTGTTCTCATGAGGTCATGTGGATTATCAGCAAGACTATCGAAGTTCTCAGATGATTACTGCTTTTCTACTGATACAATTAGATCTGAGTTTTATGGACAATACTGTAGTCATGGTCCACCTACTCATATAGTGCTGTGAAAAAGTATTTGTGATTTCCTCTGTTTTTGTGTATATATCATATTAAATTGTTTCAGAAATAAAACAAAATCAAAGATAAAACAAAGGCAACCTGAGTATGATTGGGGTTCAGCTGGACCAGACACAACCAGGCCTGATTACTGCAAACCCTGTTCAATCAAATCAACCCTTAAATAGAACTTTTTCAACATCAAGTTGATTAAAAGGTCTCACCCAGTAACACACTATGCTGAAACTGAAAGAAATTCCAGAAATGATGAGGAAGAAGGTGATTGAAATATATCAGTCTGGGAAGGGTTATAAAGATATTTTAAAAGCTCTGGGACTCCAAAGAACAACAGTGAGGGCCATTATCTCCGAATGGAAAAACCTCTGCACAGTAGTGAACCTTCCCAGAAGTGGCCGACCTTCCAAAATTCCCCCAAGAGCACAGCAACGACTCGTCCAGGAAGTCCAAAAAAAGGTGAGGACATACCGAAGGAACTACAGGTCTCTCTTGCATCAATAAAGGTCACTGTTCATGACTCCACTATCAGAAAGACTCTGGGTAAAAATGGCATCCATGGAAGAGTGGTGAGGTGAAAACCACTGCTAACCCAGAAGAACATTAAGGCTCGTCTGAATTTTGCCAAAACACACCTTGATGATCCTCAAACCTTTTGGGAGAATGTTCTGTGGAGTGATGAGTCGAAAGTGGAACTGTTTGGAAGACAGGGGTCCCGTTACATCTGGCGTAAACCAAACACACAATTACACAAAAAGAGCATCATACCTACGGTCGAGCATGGTGGTGGAAGTGTGATGGTGTGGGGATGCTTTGCTGCTTCAGGGCCTGGGCAACTTACAATAATTCAGGGAAATATGAATTCTGCTCTCTACCAGAAAATCCTAAAGGAGAATGTCTGGTCTTCAGTCTGTAAATTGAAATTCAAGGATTATGCAGCAAGACAATGATCCAAAGCATAGGAGTAAGTCCTATTTCTAGAAGTGAAAGACTGATCTCCAGTTATCGAAAGCGTTTGGTTGCGGTTATTGCTGCTAAAGGTGGCACAATCAGATTTTAAGTTTAAGGGGGTAATTAGTTTTTCGCATTGGTGAGAGGTGTTGGATAATTTTTTGGCTCCAATTAAAAATAAGTAAATAAATAAAAACTGTGTTTACTCAGGTTGCCTTTGTTTTATGTTGTGTTTCATTTGAAGATCTAAACCTATTTTCTATGAGATGTACACAAAAACAGAAGAAATCAGGATACAAATACTTTTTAACAGCACTGTGTGTGTGTAGAGGATACTATAATCTACATACTCCACAGACCTTATGCAGACTTGTACACAATCAGAGCTAACCTTTTATTTCTTAAATGCCTTCAATACCATGCTGCCTTTCCAATTGGGAAATAAACTCAGCACAATGCAGGTTGATGCCATTTTTATCGCTGGGGTCATGGACTATCTGAACACCAGGTATACGTAACTAGCATTTGCTCTTACTTGCAGTATCTATTATTTCTGTTATTTTTACTTTGCGTTGTGGACAGGAAACCTTTGGGAATTGGAAAGGCTAGTGTAGCCAAAACATAAACACTGTTTTCAAATTTACTTCGGTTAGTATGGACTAGTACTAATACACACGAGGCTTGGCATCAATCATAATCATGTCACAATCTAAAAATATTGAGCTATTTTGCTGAGCCTGCAAGACGGTGAATAATGACAAATAACACTTTCAAATATTTATTAAACAGTATTAAAGACAGAGGTATAGGCTACCATCAGGACTCAAATGCAGTCATGAAAAAATAGGGCTTTTTCTGAAAGTTTGTTACAGTCTATACAGTGTTCAGTGTGACCGCTATTATGAGAGCAGTCAAAGTTTTACCAGTTTAAAAAAAAAAAAAAAAAAAAATTTTTTTTTTAAATAGTGTCATCATAAAGAATACAGCCCTAGTATCAACATAATATTGATAGCTTGCAATATAAAAAATGATTAAGCTTTTTTTTTTTTTTTTTTTTGCAAAACACTTATTTTTCTCAAAGGCAGACATTAAAATAATATATAAAAAGCATTTACAGTTGAGGGTAAACAAACCTACTTTTTTTCCTAATCTCAAACCTTTATTTAAGAAGTGCATCAAACAAAAATAAATTGTCCTCTTTCCTTAATCATGTCCTGAATTTATATAAGTATGCATGGCATGTTCAAAGATGCACTGTCCTTCATTCATTTACATACTCTCATGATATGAAGCAAAATCAAAGAATATTCCATTCCATCATAATGTTTTTCTTTCTTTTATGACAGAATTTTGTACACCTGAAGAAAATTTGTGTGGCTGTATGTGACGACCTGGATCTCCATACAGCATGCCAATACTCCATGTGTTCCCAGTTTGGTCTGGAGAAGCTGGACTGAGGGCTCTTAGGGCCGTGCTCCAGGGTTCAGCGTCAGATTAGCCATGAGTTCATGAACAGAGGCAAATATTGTACATTCTCCTAAAAAAATAACATGCATTTTATTACAAGACTATTTACTTTTGTATTTTTTTTAAAGAAAGAAAACCAAAAAATTATAATCTCTCTATCTATACCTACATATCTCTATCTATACCCATTTCTCTCTTTATCTATATATCTATATATATCTATATATATCTATATATATATATATATATATATATATATATATATATATATATATATATATATATATATATATATATATATATTCCAATTATTGGCAATAAAATAATATTGATGCTGACAAACACAAAGCCACTTCACACAGCTTTATGAGGTGTGTGTGTGTGTGAGAGAGAAGAGATAGAAATATAAATAAGAAATGGAGGGAACAATTTCATCATTTAACACACAATTTGTATCCATGAACAGGGATAATCCAATGAACATAATGCCAGGTCCATAAATAGAATTTCTTGAATTTTAAATGCAAGTCATTTATTAGGAAACTTTGAGCCATGAACATACATTAGCACCTTTATAATCATTGTATCATAATTCGCATCATTATTCAACCGTAGTTTACTCTGACACGAACCTAACGGTTAAACAAAACAGAACATGCGCAGCAAAACAAGTCACATGACTGCCGAAGCTTGAACGCATACCTGGTCGAGCTGGGTGGTGCTCATTAAACCTCCTGAGGATGGTGCTAACCATGAGGGCAGCGGCTCCAGAGGAGCTGTGCTGTCGGGGGATGTCAGCCTGTTGCGTCAGGCCTGTGGCCATGTCGTACACGATGGGCACGATGATGCTGATGGGCTCCTGAGGCACCGGCACTCTCTGGGTCAGCTGGAGCTGTGGACCAAGATTTTAGTTATTCAGAAGATTCAGTGATTGACGGGAGGTCTGTTCCTCCTTTTTATACTTGCAATTCATGTTTTTCTCCATTATTTTATCCTGATTAAGTACCACTTTGCCTTAGGAAAATATAAAGGACCAAATATAGGTCACAGCTCCAGTAGTGAGTTGCGTCATGACCATACTTACAAAGAAAAGCATTTTGGTCTTGAGCACTACAGCGATAGTTCCTGGAGGAGCGATGGGTGGTGCGCTGGGTGGGATAGTCAGACAGAACTGCACATTCCACTTTAGTTGGGCTGCTTGGTCAGGGAACTGCAGGAGTAAAAAAATAATTAATAATGAGAATCACATAATACAAACAGACACGTGCACTCAGATTCATGCACTGTCTTACCAGCTCAAGCTTCATAATTCGAACACAGTCTCTGAGGATGTTCGTGGGAGCCCCCAGAAGTTTTGTAAAGGCATTTAGAGTGTTGTACTTAAAGGGTGGACCGGCAACCTAAAAAATATAATAATAATAATAAAAACATGGGAAAAGAAGTTGGTTATTTCCACTTCAAGAGCATGGTACACAGTTTTGAACAAGGAGGGCCAGAGTTTGGCACATTGCAAACGTCCTTGGAAAATACACCAATTAATATGTTGGTTAGGTGTTGAGCAGGGAAACTAGCAAACTGTACTGAACTCTATCCCTCAAAGACCAAAGCCCATCACCAAGAACACTTTTTGGTTGATTTATGAAGTTAATCACAGAACAGAAGTTTTAAATTTAGTCCTCTGAAATGGTCTGAACAGGAAATAGTTCCAGAGACATGAAATTAATTAAATTCCTACAGTCATTTGCACTAAAATAGTCAAGCTAATCATTTAATCTACAGACGACGTCCTCTGGAATAAGGGCTGGGGATGATTCCTCGCTTACCCTGGTCTCGAAGAACTTCTCCAAAACTTGCAGTTCTTCCTGTGACCAGGGACCAGTATTCTCTGGTGTGACCTTCAGCTGCAGAGTCTGGTAGCTCTTTGGGTTCAGAGCCACCCGACATTTCAGCACCTCCGTCTTAAACATGATGACTCCTGGCTCATTGGAGTTCACAATAGTGAGCTATGGAAAGGAGGGAGAGATGGTGGTTAGAGTTCGGCTATGTACAGATATAGGAACATGTGCAAACACTTTACTCAGACACAGATTAAGCCTGTTAAGGTCATTCAAAAGAATAATTATTGTTATTATCAGCTTATTATTGTGTGTGATAAGGGTAAGGAAAGGTTAAACTTGTGGAAGTACTGGAAGGTGGGGAAAAAAAAGCTATTGTATCACATAATTTGCACTCCCTATTTCACATACAAAAAGAAAAAGACAGAAAAAAAAAGAAAAACAAAAAAGAAAAGAAAAAAAAAGACAGGCCATGAAGTGAGAAGTGAATATACTAATGAATGCAATCAACTGCTCTATCACTAGACAGGGTATTTAATCATAGGGTTACACCTCCCTCCCTTCATTATCAGGAGACCAAGAGTGTAAAGCAGAGGAACTCACATTGGGTTCCAGCTGAATGATTCTCTGCAGATGCCTCCTCATAATGACCGAGCCCAGGAAGCGCTCAAGTGGTGAACACAGGTAGCTACCAGCCAGCCCAGGCACCAGGCACATGGTGGGAGAGGGCAGCAGTAGCACGTGCAAGGCATTGTGGGTGAGGATGGTGGGGATAGAGGCCGCCCATGAGCGCTGAGGTAGCTTACGAGGTGGAGGCATACTGGTCGGCATTACTTGGGAACCTAAACACACGATATTGACGCTATTCAGTTCCGCTGGCTGATAAAGTTTTATCAGTGTCATTGTGAAGAACAATATTCAATACTAAAGTTTTAACAAATACTCAAATAACACTTTCTTCTTCATTATGCTTAAGAAAAGCCATTTGAAGTGAATATATCAGGTTTGTCATGAGCGCCGCTGGATTTTGTGCATTTACTCACTGGTCCCAGCACGAGGAGAGTGCGAGGCATCTGGAATGGGCGAGTGGAGAGAGGGGTTACCGGGTGACATGCCATGCATGCGCGGCGAGGGGCCTGAGACTTGTGGAGAGCTAGGCCACGTGCCGGTCCTCTGACTGGGAGATACCATTGGGTACGGGGAACTGGGGTCCAAAGCTCCTGCAGTGCAATCAGAGTACAGCCTGAAGACACTTCCCAATATTTATTTTATTCTCAGTGTCACTTAACAACAAAATCCAACAAAATCAGGGTTGTTAAGCAGGTGATGTACCTGAGGATTTGTAATCAACTTATTTACCATCAAACTTCCATTCAATCACATGACAGTGTCAGATTTGGTCTTTACATTAATGTTAACTCCTGAGTGATTAGATAGAACTATACTCTAAATGTCACAGATTTTATATCTAAATCTTACACCACCTTTGTTATTGAGTCTGATGAAACTGCCTTAAGAAATATTTTTCATAAATTGTTTTTGAAAGAAAGTGTTTTATGAAGGTGAATCAAATGAAAACCTTCTTTCATTGTTTTTATTACTTTTATTTTGCATGGCTTATTCCAAACAGGTGTCACAAAGGTATTGTTTCTCTACGTAATCTCCGCTCATTCAATGCAAGCGTTCCAGTTCTCAACAAATGCCCCGTTTCCTCTAGAAAAATAAATAAATAAATCTACCGGTTGCTAATTTATGTCACACTTTTAAGGTTTTCATTTGACTCACCCACATAAATACATACAAGAAAAATGAAGAAATAAACGCTTGATTTGAACTCATTAAAGTAATGAAGTGAATTAAACAATCATAAGATTTATTATTAATAAGCACTCAATATGCCTCAGTCCCATAACATCATACATGCACACAGGGAACATTGATTTTAGTGGAACAAATAAGAAATTTGTAATAAACAGCCAAACCACCACCACCAAATCAGTGTCCATTCAACCCCACTTGTTAATGTTAGTAAGAAATTAGTCCCTTCACCAACCTTGCTCACACAGTCATCCCTGTAAGAATCCCTGCCAGAGCCTACACAGCTATGTCACAGAGCCTGCTGACGGCTGCATCTCTGTAGAGGGAACAGCTAAGGCCAGTTGAAGCCATTACCAAGCTCTGAATGCTGCCCCCTCTGACACTTACCATGTGGGCTGGCAAAGTTGGAGGTCTGGCCCATAGAAATGCCCAAAGAGGAGGGAGACGGAGTGGGCCCGAAGGGCGAGGGCGCCCGCAGAGCTCCACTAGGGGAATTTGCTGCATGGATGTTCCCTGCACACAGTCAACTGATGAGAAGTCTGTCTCTCCCATTGTTACTCTCTCTCTCTCACACACACAAACAAATCCACACACACACACTAAAGCTGAAGCAGGACAGCAGCTACAGCCCTATGATTGAGATGAGTGGACAGGCACAGGGCAGTTGGCATGCTCTGACCCAGAATTTCATGTGCATGGTCAATGATGATGTGAATATACACAGCCCAAAAACAGCACCATGCATGTCTGCATAGTGACAGGCTAGTTGGGTGCATGGCACTTGCAGCATATGGCAAAAACAGTCATAAGACTACTTTCTATTTATGCCCTAATAACCACAATGAGGCGCCAAGCGAGCAGGACATGTGTAAAGAATCAGAACCACATACTGCACCAGACACTCAGCTTACCCGGTGAATGTGTTGGCATCATCGAGGGTGATGGGGCCACACCGCCATGGTAGGGATTGTTTGGAGAAGTGAGAGGTGGGTAGACCCCTTGGCCTCTGATTGGCTGTTGAGGTTGCATGTGGGGCATGAGTGTGTCCAAGACATCCACACCCACCGGAGAGGGAGGATTGTCATCCTCGTTGACCGAACGCCGCCGTGCATCCTGGTTGCTGTCCACAAACATGTTTAAGAATGTCTGTGGTGAAAAAAAGACTTGTGGTGAGAGCCTAGTACAAAATAGAGACACTGGAAAGAGCTAACATCTACTCTACATTGTTATGTTGCAAAGTAAATAAAATAATTATTTTATGTTCGTGTCAAAACAAAAAACCAAAACAAAAAAGGCCTTTATACCTTTAGTCCAGGAGCTGGATAGAAGCCTTCTACGATCTTGGTGTTATCAAAGAGGCTGTAGGCACCATCACGGATGGCCACCACGCCTCGACTGCGGCAGTAGATGTCGATGCAGTACATGTTGCGGAAGGCCAGGCGGATGTGGGTGGGGGACTGGGGCAGGATGGAGAAGCACTGGTAGGCTGTGTTGGTCCTCTGGGTCAGACCCAGCATGGGCACAGTTGGCAGTTTGTTGATAGCATTCAAAGGGGCCTGTGTGTCTGACAGTACCTGCAAGGGCAAAAAGAATCATTTAGGCATTAATATCACTTGACATTTATTTTAAGATGCAGGGAACTGTCTGGTACATTGCCAGTGATGGAGCAGGATGGCTATAATCAATTGAGCTAAACACTGCCAGCAATTTTTGTAGAGTACATGTTCTAAGCTGATTTGCTCTATACTCCTCACAGGACTCGGAAAAACAAACAGCCGTCCAGTCCAACACTACTCCTCGAGATTTCCATTTTAATTTCAATCTACTCTATTTAATCTAGATCAATATTGGCATTTTGAATATTAGAGCGAGGTTTGTTGTAATTAATCTCAGCAGCACGTAGGATCTTCAGGCATCGGCATGTCTACGCTAGAACATTTAAGTCCACTGGGGGAAAAAATGTAAATAGACCTGTAGGAGCTGCACCACACTGGGGGTCTTGTTGAACATCTCCTGGAGCTGGTGAAGGATGATGTTGTGGCAGTTGCTGCAGCCTGAGTTTGGCCCGACCGTGCCCAGAGCAAGGTGGAAGCGTTGGGTTACAGAGTTCCACTGGATCGTTACCTTCGGGTTACATCACATCAGGCGTTACAAGCGACTATCATGCAGAGCAATCAATGACAACGCTAAATCCATTAGCCATGTACTAATTCAAAGTGAGTATCCAGTTCACAAACGTATACTTACAGAGCTGCCTTTTGTGTTGCCATAACATAGGACTAACTTCCGATAATTATACAACCGTATTTCAGAGAAGAGGTTCAAGTAGGAGGGCATTTCTGCAAAGGGAGGAAAAAAATTTGACAAACTTAGTTCTACGGAATATGGAGAATGGCACGGTGGCACAGCAGGATCCTCAGTTAAATCCTGAACTCAGGCTCATGTCTGTGCAGACTGTGCGCATGTTCACCTCATGGTTTCACCCACTGGGTTCTCTGGTTTCCTCCCACCTTCCAAAATGGTGCCATTAGATGGAAGGCCTTTGGTAAATTACTCCTAGTTGTGAAACGAGTGTGTGTGCATGTGTGCGTGTGTGTGTGTGTGTGTGTGTGTGTGTGTGCGTGCATGCATGGTGCCCTGTACTCACCAGATAAAGCACGTGAGAATTCCAGCACACACTCGTACAGCTGGCTGATGCTGTTCCAGTCATTTAGGAACATTTCCACAACCTTCCTTCCTCCCACCGGCTCAGACAACGGGTTCTCGTATGTCAGGTAGACATGTCGCGTCGAGGCTGCATGAAAACACACACACAGCCGGACTCGTAATCGCTGAAGCGCAAACCGATCCACTTATGTCTGTTTCCTGTCCGATCGTGAGTGGCATGTGATCAATAAAAGTTGATTTCTAATATGCATTAACTCGCATTAAAACAAGTCCAGTGCTACGGTACTAAAAGCCAGCAAGGATTAATATAATCGCACCCTGTTCTTTACTTGAGGTGCTGTTGAGGGGGCAGTTGGCAAAGACCAGCTCTGCCACCCATGTGCGGTTATTTCGGCCCTGCAGTCTGAAGGTGCAGTCCAGAAGAGAGCGATCCAGAGCCTTCCTCGTCTCCTCTCCCACACATTTAGCAGGCGGCACCCTGAGAGATGAGGAACAGAGCACTGCATGGTGAAATAACTAAGCCAACAGAATATAAACAAATACTGGTATGTCTGTAAGCACACTGTGTTTAAAACTGCAATGTGTATATGCCTCTAAATGCAGCGCACACTATATAGCGGTATGTAGTCTTAGGAGATGCTCACCTGAGAAGACGAATAGCATGGCTACATCCATCTCCTTCAACCTGGACCCCTTGATGAGGTATCTCCATATTAGACAGCTGAAGACAAATAAATTATGGATATAAGAACATACCCACATATTTTGTAAAGTAAGAACAAACAAAAACAACAGAAGCATAAAATGAGAAAGTAAATCTGGACTGTACCTCACAGCGCAGGCCAATGAGAGGCATGTTGGTGTCACACATGGCTACCAGGTGAGCTAGCTCCTTATTGAATGCACACATCTCCCCTGAGCGCTTGGGCTTTTTAGGCTCAGCAGCACCCTGCTCTACTGACAACTGCAGAACAACATCCATTTCACATGTTTCAGATTTGGAAATTATTATTAAAGAAATATTGTGAAGGGGGGGGGGGGAAAGGAACTAAATTTACACAGTTTTTCCCCCATACCCCAATCAAACTGCCAAGCTCTTAATACTGCACTGAAAGTAATGTAGCTAATACGTAATTAAATCTCACACAAACATTCGCCGTAAACACACAACAAAATACTAGCTTTAAACAATATCGCTAAGCTATACAAGTTGTTCTTCAAATAAAGGAATAATCAGCATTTATACATTTTAAGTTTAAAGGTGAAGTATGTATCTGAATTTTAAAAATTCCTCCTTCAAACTTTTTCAGTCTGTGTTGAGGTTTTTTTTCCATCATTGCTGCAGCCAAAAAAGGTTGATCTTTCTGCGGCTTTTTTTTTTTTTTAAATTCTGACGCATCTGGAGGGGTTTTTTCGTACTTTTTTTTTTTTTAATTGCACAAAACTGTTTTGCACGGTCTTCCACAGTGGGGAAATGAAACCTTTTAGCTTTACTCATGTTCGATGCACATGAAGTGAAGAGTGCTTTGGCTGAATGCGTGTCATATCACTTGCTGCGTGTTGGCCCGGATCTGTGGAAAATCTGCGGTAATTTAGAAAAATTTTGCAAGCTCCTCCGAATTTTGTGGAATTGGCTCGATTTTGCGTTCATTTCTGTGATGCCAAAAATCGCGACATCCTGGAGGGACTGTTTTTGTTCTCTAACGTGGAATGATAAATTGCTCTAACGAGCAAAATTTTTCTGGCTGTCCAACATGGGTGCCAATACAGTGTTCAACTTGTAATTTTGATAAATTTGACTACTAAAAGTTTAGCAGTTTACTATAAAAAAAATGTAAAAAAAAAATACAGATTTTAATAATACCAATCTAGCTGCACTGTTCATGCACTGTCCCACTGCGCTACTTCAGCTGGGGCAGGACGGCACATGAACAGACTACTTAAAACTACAGGCTGCACAATCATGACATCGATCTAGATTATGATTTCAAATAAGGTTTACAGCATTTTGTACCAAATGTGTGATTGTAGGACTTAGGTTTATTTCTATGGAGGTTATGCTTCACTTATGGTCACGAGTGAACAAAAACAGAGGCGCAAACAAGGGAGCATAACATATAGCCTGAGTTTTACTTCTAACCAAACAATGCGAGTGGAATGGAGCTGCAGCAGTTTCCGCTCTCCCCTTTTTATCACGTTTGGTAAACACTGCTCACATACCCTGGTTCACTCTCACCATTAATAGTTTTATTTAAACATGTATTTTAGATCATTTTCATGCTCTTTGCAAAAACACTCAAAATAAAAATGACAAATCCCTTGCTTTTAAACAAATACACAGTGCAAGTGAATTACGGGCCAGGTGACGCTCAAGTGGTATCAGAGTGAGAAAGAACACTGTCTCTATAAACAATGACTTTCTAAAAAGCTGCTCCGTGCTACAGGCAAAATTACGCCACTTTAGGAAATTTGAGTAAATTCGCTTTTTCTGCCAAAATATTCCTTTTTGTTAACAGTTAGGTTGTAACTTCTGTGTAGATAGCAGGAAGTTTTATTCGGTCACCAAGAACTAATAGTGCTTCCCACCTTCCTCTTACTACCAGGCCGGGTCAAGCGGCCAGAGGAGAAGTCCTGCACCAGCTTCTCAAGGTCGGGCTTGAACTGCTGCAGCAGCAGGGCGCACGGTAGCCCATCCTCCCCCTCTGGCTGGCTCACTGATAGGAAGTAATATTTATACTGCAGCTCTGTGGGGTTGCTGGGGATGTCAAACATTTCGACCACCTGAGAAGAGAAGAGCAGCAGACTTCTAGACCATAACACAAAATGAAAGAACTGACTTTCCAAACAATCTTTCCACTGGTTTTTGTCCAAACAAACAATGCACAGAGGAGGCTTACGATGTAGTACTGCGGGAGACGGGTGAGTTTGATGAAGAGGCGGTGTTTTGTAAGGTTGCCCACAGGATGAGAGGCGGCGTTAGATAAGTGGAGAGAATCTGTGCACACTGTGGGTAGATGTTTCACAGACTGTCTGCACCGCTGCTCACCCAGCCAGAACCTATTCAACAGAAAAAGCAATTAAATATCCATTTTTACTTTAAGTCAGCTTTTGTATGAGGGAGAATAACAATTTGCCTTTAAGAGAAAGTATATATATATATGTTAGAGCTGCAACAACGAATCTCATTATCGATTAGTTGGTCTGCGCGCAGCACGGGGGAGATTTACTCATTACGTTACTTCTCTTTCGAAAACACGCTTCGGAGAGTACATACTAAAGTTGTGTCCCAAATGAAGTACTGTACACTTACACTATGCACTCTACCGTCTAGTGTGTGCATTTTAGAAAGGTAAGATCATCTCAAATATATCACTAGAGGGTTTTTACTAACCGGAACTTCTAGTTGACGGCGCATGACGTCATATGCACGCTAGCATTAGCAGACACCCAGATTCACGGACAATGGCTTTTTTACTTTGTCAGCGTTACCTTTTATTCCCAACATGACCTCAGTCACCATCAGACGGAGGCAAAATCGTCACGTGACTGAGGAAGAAAGTCCTCTAAGGCAGGGAGCATTTTATATTAAACACCGTGGAGATCAAACAGTTCTGCACAAGCACAAGGTTATGTTTATATCCAAAATGCTCCTCTGTGTGTAAGGGGCAGGGGAAAGTGGTGCAAGCTGCTTAAAAGGTTTAGTTTATCATCATTATATGTTGTATTTGTGAGCTTGCAGTGTAAATTCTGTTGTTTATTATAACGGAAGAGGTGTGTTAGTAACAAAAAAAATCAATTAATAAATCGATTATGAACATAATCGTTACTTGCAGCCCTAATATATAATGTACACACACACATATATACATACATACTAATATATATATATATATATATATATATATAAAAAATGAGAGAGAGGGGGAGAGAGAGCTTTATAACGCTTACTTCAGCTGCTGTAACCATGTGATGATGCGCTTCATGTCATCATTAATGGTTTTCTCAATGTCATCCAACATGGACTGATCTGCAAAACAGAACCGCATTAGTGACCGGTAGACTGTGGTATGTTGATTATACAGCCAGACAATAGGAATATTACATCATCGTCAGGGTGAGGGGTCTCAACAAATACACACTACCGGTCAAAAGTTTGAAGACACTTGACTGAAATGTTTCTCATGATCTTAAAAATCTTATGATCTGTAGGTGTATGATTAAATGTTTGAAATTGGTGTGAAATAATTGTGCCAACATTTCTTTCATTAGAAAACTAACATTTTATTCACAAAAAAATATATAGATATTTTTGTATTTTTTTTAAATGGATGACTTGGAGCGAAATATTCCAAAAAGCATCCAGTAAGTGTCCAGTACAGTTGGGAACTCCTTTAATACTGTTTAAAAAGCACCGCAGGGGGAATTCCTCAAGAAATCAGTTCAGAAAATGGCAAGAATACATTTCCGGAAATGATAAGCAAAAACAGTGTCTACTTTGAAGATGCTAAAGTACTAAATTATTTCGATTTATTTTGGATTTTTTATCACAACATATTTCCCATAGTTCCATTTGTGTTACTCCAGAGTATTTAATGAGCATTATTATTCTAAAAAGGATGGGGGGGGGTCTAAACTTTTGACTGGTAGTGTATCATCAAGATTTTTTTTTTTTTTTTTTGTATTTCCAAATGGTTGGAGTGTAATTTCTGAAACACCTTTGATGTCTACTTAGACAATGTTTCTACTTCAATTCTTCTTCAATCGCTTTTTATGCAAGGTTGCAATGGACATGCAATTACACGCATAACACTAGATGTGCCAATACGAGTTCATCATGAGTGTGAAAGACAACTGTGTGTGTTTACAAAGAAATCATGTAGAGGATGTCTTGTAAATAAAGTTACATTTTGCTTTAAAAAAGATGATAAATAAATAAATGTTAATTTCCCCGATGTACAGAGACTTTTGGGACAGTTTTTGTAGATCAATAAGAAGAAAAACAAAGAAGAAATTTTGAAAAGTGAGAACTAAGCCTTTAAAACATACAGAACCATGATGAGTTTTTAAGGGGGGGGGGGGGGGGGGGGGGAATTGCTTACCAATTCCATACAGCATTGGCTGAAACATGCCAGAGTGCAAGTCAACAAATATGTGAAGACACTCGGATCGTCCGCACGGCTCCAGAATAGGAATGACGAGAGTAGGCAGAGCAGTCTCTATAAACGCTGCAGTGAAAACCCACACACTGATTACACATTCATACGTGTGGTAACATTGTTGAACACGCTTAGGAAGAGGTTTCCTGGTAAATAAAAGCACAGACTCTTACAGTTGTCACTGGGATTGCCGCTCTTCAGTATGGCTTTGAGTTCCTGCAGCTTCTGATAGGAGCGGGCATGAACACTATCAATCAAAAGCTTCTCCACTGAGAGGTGGTCAATCTGCAGTGGGGAAAAAAAAAGAAAGCTCGATTAGTGACGTAAACGGAAAGGTATTACAGGCTACCAGTGCAGTTCACAATCTAGAAAACACTCAGAATCTGAAGAGAATTCAATCCAGACACACACACCTTCATGGCTCTTTCCATTAGTTTGGAATCACAGGCTGGTAGAGGAGGCTCATGGGAAATCTGCAATGGCTTAGATCCATCGGTTTCATCGATCTTGATGGTGACTTTGTGCACTGATGCTGTACCTGTCTTGCGGCCCAGCACCTGTTGACTGGAAGAACAGAGCACGATGAGCCACTGTTACAGATTGGTGAGCCTTTAGAAGTTTTAGAATGAGACTATCTTACTTCCAGACAGACAGGGTGAGGCACTTAGCGGGAAAGTAGCGCTCCACCTGCACTAAATCTCCCCAGCGCTCTCTGATCAGCATCAGAGTCTGAGAGTGCAGCACCTCCAGCTGAAGGGAAAGGCAAAATGAATCTGATGGCCTCAGTCAAGGACTGAACAGTGACGGCCATGGGCGAGTAAATGGAGTGTAAAATTGATCATGTGAATATAAACCCTCGAACGACGACGGTGCGTTGTGGATTCCTTGCAAGAGCATGAAACTAGTTTAAGATTTTATACATAAAATATTTGGCTACAAGATCTCAAGATTTTATAATTACAAAGTCAAGTTTCAGAGTTTGGTTTTAGCCCTGAAAACTAGCATTAAAACACCTTCACGGCTGCATTAAACCAAAAGGGCGTTGAAGAAAAACAGTCAGCAGAAGTGCTTACTGGAATGCAGTTAATGCCTGCACTTTGTGCGTAGCTACAGATTATCAATACAAACCCTTTCACAGCAGCTTCAGTCTCACCTGGCGTTGTGCCCACTCCAATAACGTGTGTGTGCAGCGCCATAGTGATTAGACTACACACTGGCTGCGTCCGAAATCGCGCACCAAGACAGTACCTACTTCATTCGATTTGGTACCTACTGCTCAGCCAGTGATGCAGTACATACTGATCGCTATGTGTGTGTAGTATGAATACAACCTGAATGTACTACATCCAGTATGTTCACATTTTATGTTTATGGAATTTGACAGACGCCCTTATCCAGAGCGACTTTTATCTCATTTATACAACTGAGCAATTGAGGGTTAAGGGCCTTGCTCAAGGGCCCAACAGTGGTAGCTTGGCAGTGCTGGGGCTTGAACAACTGACCTTTAACCACTGAGCCACCAATGCCCCATGATGACACTGTCATGTGAGCTACGAGGTCATAATAACCGCAAAAACTTAGAGACTGACCAGATTAGAGCACCTGTACCGCAACTGTTTTTTTTCCTTGTTTAATCCTTCAACAAGTTAACAATTAACTAAGGTTTCACTAAACAAGTACGGTTTAACCACAAGGAACAATGTTTAATACCGACTGCTCTCCCTTAAAAAGAGCCGGCACACTGCCTTCCGCCATTTTGGATTCGGACAGCTCTTCCGCTCCGGTCCCGTTGTCTTATGGGATAGCGCAGTGTGCATTGCTTCCATACAGCAGAATTAAGTATTATAAATATTTGATTATGTCTTTTAATGTGACAACACTGAAGAAATGACACTTTGCTACAATGTAAAGTAGTGAGTGTACAGCTTGTGTAACAGTGTAAATTTGCTGTCCCCTCAAAATAACTCACACAGCCATTAATGTCTAAACCGCTGGCAACAAAAGTGAGTACACCCCTAAGTGAAAATGTCCAAATTGGGCACAAAGTGTCAATATTTTGTGTGGCCACCATTATTTTCCAGCACTGCCTTAACCCTCTTGGGCATGGAGCTCACCAGAGCTTCACAGGTTGCCACTGGAGTCCTCTTCCACTCCTGCATGATGACATCACGGAGCTGGTGGATGTTGGCGACCTTGTGCTCCTCCACCTTCCGTTTGAGGATGCCCCACAGATGCTCAATAGGGTTTAGGTCTGGAGACATGCTTGGCCAGTCCATCACCTTATACTGTTACACAAGCTGTACACTCACTACTTTACATTGTAGCAAAGTGTCATTTCTTCAGTGTTGTCACATGAAAAGATATAATCAAATATTTACAAAAATGTGAGGGGTGCACTCACTGTTGTGAGATACTCTACTACTCTTGACGTACTGCATTTAACTTACTATATAGTAGGATAGCAGGGATATTCGGACACGGCTTCTATCACAATTAATTCTGCATGTGAACAGAATTGAAATGGGGAATGTAATAATAAGTAATAAACATACAACACAACAAAACCTTCTGTTATAGCTAAATTAACAACAAGGTGTTAATGTGATAATGCTGACATTGATTGTTTTCCAATATTTTCCAGCAGACCTCAAAAGGTTTCATTCCTCTGATACCACAGCAGTTTGCCAACAATTGCAATTTTTTTTAAAGAGATTTTAGAGACTGGCTGCTTAAGATAGTTCACATTAATATACAAGTGAGACAGTGAAAAGACGAAAACAAAAGAAAGACGCTGAAAGGATACGTAGGCAGTTATACATATCCTGGAGTGGCTTCTCATCTGCACATAGGCGTGACTGTACCAGCTCGTGGATGAAATTCACCTGCATGCTGTGCACCAGAGCCCGGCCATCTGGGATACAAACAGGATACATTAGCAAACTTAGCTGGCCTAGAATATATAACAGTGGCGCCATTTTCTATAAAAACGTGTATATACACACCGCCGGTCTCCTTGTCCTCAACCAGGATCTCCAGTTTCAGCAACCTCCACGGAATCTCCGGGTCATCCCCCATCACTGTTAGCGTGGCTTCAAACTCCCCCTCTACCCGGAACTTCACCCGGCCGTTAGCTTATTAAAGGACAGCAGCAAACAAGAGCATGAGCTCTTTCAATATTTTGCATCACATGCGATATTTCTTTTGTGATTCAGTTGGAAGCGTCGACATTGGCGGAAGGGAAACGTGATGCCGGGTACTTACCCACAGTCAGGTTGGCCAGCTGAGGGGGCAGGTCAGTCGTGACAAGCCGGTGGCGCAGGATTTGGTTCAGCTGGTTCAGTGTGGACTGCTTCTCTGCTTTGGTGATAGGGTCTGGAGGGATTATTTTATCCTGGAACAAAACGCACACAATTTCAAACATCTCAACCATACACATACCATACCAAATCATCTCCTTTCTTGCAAGTAGCATGGCACTGAAGCTTTGCAAACAAGTCTGTAGAGCTGATCCATGGGTTGCAGTCGAACACTTACTCGGATGCATGTGGGAAGACGTGGGTACGACCCTGTAGTCAGAACATCAATAGCAAACGGGATAGCAAAGCTGGGCAGGCGGGCATGTACCAAGGCATCCCGGGCTAACGATGCAAGTCTGTCCGCTGTGTCAACAAATAGGAACGCTTGCTGGTCCAAAAATGCAGAGATCATCTGTAAAAGATGATCAATGAGGAGTCAAATCTGGAAACCCTAACTCACTATGCAGTAAAGAGCCACAAATAATAATGCTGTACAAACGCTGAGGGTTATTAAAGAAGAGTAGTGTCGCACAACCTATTAAAAGTTGCAATACAAACTGGTGAACTAGTAAATACTCAAACTTTCATGCCTTTATTTAGAGACAGACAATACGCTGATGTTGTATTAGGCCTTTATACAGCATGAGGCAAATTCTGTAAATGCAGGTCGGAATCGAACCGAAAACTACAAGCGGGACGATTTTCACTGCGCAGATTTCAGGGCGATGAACATATTTACATTTATTCATTTAGCAGACGCTTTTATCCAAAGGGAAACACAAGCAAAGCGATATATCAAGCAGAGAACAATACAAGTAGTACTACCATACAAGACTTATAATTGAGAAGCAAAATGCACGGAGCAGAAGACGAAGACCGAGTTTTATTCAGTCATGCATGTGAACTGAACAGAAAAGACAATAACTAATCTATCTGTAGGTACACAGTCGTATTTTCGATACTATTCCGGTTATCGGTAACAGAGGGGAAAACCACGGTATTAACACAACAATACCATTTAAGTCTTCTGACGCTTTAAAAAAAAGGCAGTCGATATTTTAACCTGTTCCTGATACGAATGGATTCTCTTCTGAGTTATATTACTGAAACAAGGCTTACGGGCTAGAAACTGTTTTTATGAAGACAGAAGAGAAAGGTATTGTCTGAAGCACATACCGCACACCTCTCCACTTTCCCAGCATTACTGGCCCATTTTACAAGCGCGAGGAGCCGTACAAAGAGCTGCCGCGTCCGGCTCGCAAAATGGACAATTTCGATTTTCCTGAACAGGAGGAGACAAACGAGGACATGGACATAACTAGTATGAAATACATTCAATTATTTATTTGACTGATGTAAAGCACAATTAAAACAACAGATCTGTGTTACATGAATGCATGACCATTATTTTACACACACACAAAAATAAAGATTTTGTTTTTATTATTACTACTTATTTTTCTTTTCAGTTGCAGTGACTAACCTTTCCATGTCGGATTTGCGTGGAAGTCTGGAAGAAGAAGAAGAAGAAGAAGAAGAAGAAGAAATGATGAGTTTCAAATACATGCCACAAACAAATCACAGATCAGACTCTCAAATCCAATCCAATCCAAACTCTAGGATTCAATGAGTAACACACTACTACCACATAAATGAACTGTGTGTGTGTGTGTATAGATACTGATTCTGGATCATAAGCGGCTTTCTGTTCCAAAATGCTAGAAGTTATAAGTCAGAAAAATTCTAAGTGTGATAATTATTGTCGTTTTGTTTCATGTTAAAGTGACTCCTATTAGAAACATGCCCACTGAGTCAGCCTGTGCTTACGTCACTGTGGCAGCTAAGCTAGCAGCTACTGTGAGCTAAATCATTCACTGGAAATGAGCTAACACAGCTAATTAATACAGCTACTGTAATTAAGTAACACAACTACATTTAATTTTCAGTCGCATTACGTAAAGCGTTTAATTTGTTTACTAGAACAGCCAATGGAGAGTGTAGAATTGTTAGTTTGTGTAGGAAGCTAAGCTAACTGCTAACGGGAGTTAACAACTCTGCTGGAACCCCAACATGTTAGCTCGTTAGCCGCTAAAACGATGGAGGACTCACAGCTCAGCCAGCAGCGTTATTTCGTGGTATGTCCGCTGAAGCAGGAACTCGATCAGGACGCTGAGGCGGACTCCCTGAGTGGCCGGAGCACCGGGGGCAGGCTGCGGCGCTGAGCTCGGCCCGCCGACGGGCACCAGCTGGCCCTCTGTACCGATCTGCACCGGAGCCATTTTACACGGCCGGTGTGTAGAGAACCGCGCTGCTCAGCCTCGAAACGCGCACCGCGCAATGATAAAGGGTCTGTTTGACTGTTTCTATCGCTCCTGGGTGGGGAAACACGCCTTCACCCCATGGAACAGCACTCTAAACCTGCTGCTGAATTAGCCGAGAAAAAACCCCATGGCTCCCAACCGCCATCACCGCCGAGCAGTGTGTGAAGCCAGCTGCTGTAGTGCTAGCGCACATATTGCTCTAGCGAGTTCCCAAAGTGTTTTGAAATAAAAGTTTGTTGTTTTCTTAGATTTGGACGTTCCTTGACGCAACTAGTTTATAATATCCTGTCATGTAAAGTCTGAAATGTTATATTAATAATTTATTTGTACAAAGTGTTTAACACTGAAAGGGATCAATTAACATCCACCTGATTGCATCACTGTGAGACTTTTATTTTACAAAGAAAAAACCCCAGCTCTGCTCCACCTTCTTTGATCTCCCGAGGAAGAGTCGGTTCCACGCCGTGTTTTTTCTCTCTCTGATTATCACTAAACATGTCTTTACAGGTTACACAGAGTCCACTGTACAAACTCATGGCAGTTTTCCTCTAAACCCTCCACCAGTACCACACAAGCAATCGTCGCAATGTACAGTATGGGGAAATTAAAGGTTAATCCGAAATGAGTATCTAGTGCACTAGAAAGGGTGCGAAAGTCTTGATTTCAAGCCGCATTTAGCGCCCTTTATAGGGAGCATGGAGACATGTCGGGTTTATCCCATATGTGGCACTGAACAGTCATTTCCCATCACACTGCTTTCGCTCTAATCCTGTTTCTACTCTGCTGAAGGAACATTTCGAGAGATGTTTCCAGATGTCAAACAGCAGCCTATCACTAACCAGGTTAATTAAAATCTGGAATAAATGATGACTTATTCAGTTGTTAATGACTGTTGTCGGCTATCATTTAAATCAGTTGTACAGAACATAAAATAGAATCTTTACATAAAAGTGCATGAGTCAGAAAAGGTGGGAATATATTTTTTTTATTATTTTAAATAGTTTGTATACTTTTATGCAGACACTTTATTTTGTACTGTAGTTTGAATTATAATGTAATATTGTGCATCCATCCATCTTCTACCGCTTACTCCTTTTCAGGGTCACGGGGAACCTGGAGCCTATCCCAGAAAGCATCGGGCATGAAGCGGGGTACACCATGGACAGGGTGCCAATCCATCGCAGGGCACACTCACATACACACTCACACACCCATTCATACACTACGGACACTTCAGGCTCGCCAATCAGCCTACCATGCATGTCTTTGTACTGGTTGAGGAAACCAGAGGACCCGGAGGAAACCCTCGCAATACGGGGGAGAACATGTAAACTCCGCACACACACAGCCACTACGGGACTCGAATCCCGGACCCTGGAGGTGTGAGGCGAACGTGCTAACCACTAAGCCACCGTGCGCCCGGTAATATTGTGCAATTGATTGTTTTATCTATTATTTTTTGCACCGTAATGTTTATTGTTGGGGCGCATGGTGGCTTGGTTGTTATCACATTCGCCTCACACCTCCAGGTTTGGGAGTTCAATTCCTGCCTGTGTGTTCAAAGTTTGCATGTTCTCCCCGTGCTGCAGGGGTTTCCTCTCCGAGTCCAAAGACATGCATGGTAGGCTGATTGGCATGTCCAAAGTGTCCGTAGTGTATGAATGGGTGTGTGGATGTGATTGTGCCCTGCAATGGATTGGCACCTGTCCAGGGTGTACCCCACCTCGTGCCCGATGCTCCCTGGGATAGGCTCCAGGTTCCCCACGACCCTGTAGGATAAGCGGTATAGAAAATGGATGGATGTTTATTGTTTGTCACAGTTTTGCACATGTGTACCATGTGCTTAGTACTTATTTTCTAAGAAACTCATCAGTTTCTTCTCACTGAACACCGTTAGAGCAGATAGTTTTAAATAGTTCAAGATTACCTGGCAAGAACAGTTAGTGAGTTTAAAATGTTTGAACCACAGTAAACCATGCTATTGGCACACTTAATTAAAAAATGAGCAAAGTGATTATATAAAATAAACATTACATACAATAAGTTTCCCAGTCAAGTAATAGGAGAAATTATTAACTTTTTAAAATAATATGTTCTCTTAAAAATGTTTTGCCAAAGTGTTTGACACCCTTCATTTTTAAAAAGAAATGCAAAACACATGTAAAATCCACCTGTCATGCATTACAGAGCTTTAAACACAAATGTGGCAGATGGTTGTTGATCTGCAAAAATTAGGTAATAATATAACTGGTATAAGCAGTTAAGAAAACACCGGTGATTCATCGATGGTGATTCATCCCCATCTCAAGATCTTGTGATCTTCCTGGACAGCTCTCAGATCTTACCTTCAGTCAACTGCACACAACCTTTGGGTGACCATGGACAATCAACTGTCCTTTTCCTCTCACACTGCTAATCTGACATGCTCATGTTGGATTTGTCCATTTCTATCCACACAAGTCACTCTGGTGCTTGTTCAGTCTCTTGTAAATTTGAGACTGGACTACTACAACTCGCTCCTGGCAGATCTGCCTCTGCGTGCCATTCAACCTCTGTCACTGATCCAGAATGCAGCTGCATGACTTATTTTTGACCTTCCTAAGTTCTCTCACACCACCCCATTGCTACGCTCCCGCCACTGGCTTCCTGTAGCTTCCCACAACGGATTTAAAACACTGATGCTTGCTTATAAAGCCCAAAATGGACCAGCGCCCTCTAACCTCAAATCACTTATCACACCCCACACTGCAGCATGCTCCTTCAGATCCTCTAGCAATGCTCAACTGGTGCCAGGGTACAAGGACGTGTTTTTCATACTAATATACCCCCCCAACGGAGTATTTTAGACTGATGGTATTCTTAGTCCATGACCTAGTGAGCCAGTATCAGGATGTTTTTATTGATAGAGACTACAAAGAATTTCTGTAAGTTGCTCTGGATAAGGGTGTTTTCTAAATGCCATAACTCTCAACTCAACACAATTTATTTTATTTATATAGCACATTTAAAAACAACAGAGTTGACCAAAGTGCTTCATAACCATAAAAACAGTTAAATGACTGTTGGGAAGCATTGTAAAGAAGAACCGCAGTGTAAAATATCAGTAATGGAGATAGTTCTCTGGCTTGTGGTCCAGGGTCTCTTGTGAAGATTGATGACATCATGAATTCTATTAATATCGGAATATTTCAGTCTGACGTCTGGTTGCTTCTGCCAGGAGGTTCAGATTTGACCACTGATAGAGTCCTCAACAAAATGATGAGCCAAACATACTTCCCAGTCAGAAGAAGAAGAAGCCTTTATTTGTCATATACAGTACATTACAGCACAGTGAAATTCTTTCCTTCGCATATTCTAGCTTATTAGAAATTAACAATAGAAAAAAATCGAATTCCTTTATTGTCATCATACAAAGTACAACGCAGTTCTCACAGCTGTGCTTGTCATGCAAAATTATCAGCATAAATACAATAGAATAAGTACCATAAAACTATTGTAAACAATAAAGAAAATATAAGAGGGGGAAAAAACAAACAAAACACATACACTGAGTCCAGGGTGTGTGGTACTGACTTAAAGGAAATGGTTTAAGAACACAAAATCTGTGTTTCCCAATAATCATCTTAGTTTCTGGGTTTGAACCCATACTGAAAATCTGTGGTTTGTGGTCTGAGTAGGAGCTTAAAAGATTCTGCATGGAGGACTAAACAAAGATCTCTCTATGAGCGTCTCCAACCTTACAGGACATGACAGGAAGAGACTCAGTGCTGTTATTCTCTCCAGGGTAGGGGTCACAAAATATTGTTTGTAAGAGTGCTAATAATTATGAAATCAGTGTTGTAAAAAAACATGGTTTACCGTGTATGTTAATAAATTAAACCATACAATGCCCCTCGCACGGTGGCTTAGTGGTTGGCACGTTCGCCTCACACCTCCAGGGTTGAGGGTTCGATTCCCACCGTGGCACTGTGTGTGCGGAGTTTGCATGCTCTCCCCGTGCTGCGGAGGTTTCCTCTGGGTACTCCCAGTCCAAAGACATGCATGGTAGGCTTTGGACAATGCATCGTAGGCTTAGGCAAAGTGTACGTAGTGTATGAATGGGTGTGTGAATGTGTATGTGAGTGTGCCCTTCGATGGATTGGCACCCAGTCCGGCGTGTACCCCGCCTTGTGCCCGACGCTCCCTTGGATAGGCTCCAGGTTTCCCCGTGACCCTGAAGGAAGGATAAGCAGTATAGAAGATGGATGGATGGATACAATACCCCTGTATGGGTGAGCTTACAATATCACTTACTGTATGTGTCATTCTTTATATACTGTATATTGAGTGTCTATAATTCTCCACTAATATTGGCACCCTTGGTAAATATGAGCAAAGAATGCTGTGAAAAATTATCTTTATTGTTTGACCTTTTGGTCTTTTCTTAAAAAAAATCACAAAAATACTCTGCAATCATGGATATAAAACAATTGGAAACACAACACAGGTTTATCGAAAAATTATCTTTGTTAAATATACGCGTGCAACAATTATTGGCATCCTTTTAGTCAATATTTGTGTTACCTCCCTTTACCAAGATAACAGCTCTGAGTCTTCTCCTATAATGCCTGATGAGGTTGGGGAATTCATGGCAAGGGATCTGAGACCATTCCTCCATACAGAATCTCTACAGATCCTTCAAATTTCGAGGTTCATGCTAGTGGACTCTCTTCTTCAGTTCAACCCACAGGTTTTCTATGGGTTTCAAGTCAGGGGCCTGGGATGGCCATGGCAGGACATGATTTTGTGGTCAGTAAACCATTTTTGTGTTGAAGTTGATGTATGTTTTGGATCATTGTCCTCCTGGAAAATCCAACCACGGCCCATTTTAAGCTTCCTGGCAGAGACAGTCAGGTTTTCATTAAATATCTGTTGATATTTGATCAAATCCATGATGCCATATTTCCTAACAAAATTTCCAGGTCCTCTGGGAGAAAAACAACCCCAAAACATTAAAGAGTCATCACCATATTTAACCGTGGGTATGAGGTACTTTTCCATATGGCTACCTCTCTGTGTGCACCAAAACCACCTCTGGTGTTTATTGCCAAAAAGCTCTATTTTGGTTTCGTCTGACCATAGAACCCGATCCCATTTGAAGTTCCAGTAGTGTCTGGCAAACTGAAGACGCTTGAGTTTGTTTTTGGATGAGAGTAGAGGCTTTTTTCTTGAAAACCTTCCAAACAATTTGTGGTGATGTAGGTGACTTCGGATTGTAGTTTTGTAGACGTTGTGACCCCAAGACGCAACTAACTTCTGCAATTCTCCAGCTGTGATCCTTGGAGATGTTTTAGCCACTCGAGCCATCCTCTTCACAGTCCATTGAGACAATATAAACACACATCCAATTCCAGGTCGATTCATAACATTTCCAACTGACTGGAACTTCTTAATTATTGCCCTGATGATGGAAATGGACATTTTCAATGCTTGTGCTATTTTCTTATAGCCACTTCCCATTTTGTGAAGCTCAACAACCTTTTTCCGTGCATCACAGCTATATTCCTTGTTCTTACCTATTGTTATGACCGACTAAGGGAATTTGGCCTGTGTGCTACCTCATATTTATACCCATGTGAAACAGTAAGTCAGAGAATTCTTGTGAAATTTTTTTAACAAAATATTTCACAGCCTTCTTTGCTCATATTTACCAAGGGTGCCAATATTTGTGGAGGGCACTCTACATGTTCAGATATTTCCAGTTTTCAATCTGCTTAAAACTAAACCCAATAAACACTAAATAAATTTCAAATAAAGAAGGACAATTTGACTGTTGTCCTACATGCTAAATCCTACAATGCTAATCCTACATGCTAGGGTCCTACATGCTAAATATGACAGTTATGCAGGGAGCAAATTTTATGCAGCAGACATCAATTAGTTCTTTTAACATTTTCAGCATATGGAAAATTACTGGATTCTGCCTCACTTTGAATAAAATATCTATTTAAGTTAGCTACTACTGGCTGTAGAAATTACCAGTGAGTGCATTTCAAGTGATTTTGATGTGCACTATGATTTTGTTCTTTAACTATAAACATTTATGTTCACAAATACCTCACACAAGACTCTACAGTGTAGGATTATGTAAAATATTACCATAACAACTTTTCAATGCTTTGATGAAACACTTGGCCTCATTTAGTAAAGTTGTGTGCAAATGTTTGTGATAAGCCAAATTTCCAAAAGTTTCATTAACACTTTCTTTGTACTCGTTTGCACATGTTGATGAATGCCAAGCACCCGTAAATGACCAGACGCATGCACAGCATAGCTGAAAATACAATCTGCTCTGAAGCTATTGGAACAGCAAGGCCAGTTCATTTTATTTTTTGCTGTAAACAAAGGACATTTGGGTTTGAGATCAAAAGATGAATAATGAGAAGAGAATTTATAATTTCAGCTTTTATTTCCTGGTATTTATATGTACATGTATATGTGTTAAACAACGGGGGCGCACAGTGGCTTAGTGGTTAGCCTCACACCTCCAGGGTCAGGGGTTCGATTCCCACACAGTCTGTGTGTTCTCCCCGTGCTGCGGGGGTTTCCTCTGGGTACTCCGGTTTCCTCCCCCAGTCCAAAGACATGCATGGTAGGCTGATTGGCATGTCCAAAGTGTCCGTAGTGTATGAATGGGTCTGTGAATGTGTATGTGAGTGTGCCCTGCGATGGATTGGTACCCTGTCCAGGGTGTACTCCGCCTCGTGCCCAATGCTCCCTGGGATAGGCTCCAGGTTTCCCCGTGACCCTGAAGGAAGGATAAGTGATATAGAAGATGGATGTTAAATGACATAGAACATAGCACATTTTGTATCGCAGCAACCAACATGTAGGCAAGCAAAAATGTCACTGACAGGTGTTTCCTTTTACCCAGTTGTGTCCTGTTAGATTGATTGTGTAAACAATAAATATCTCTGAACACCTACTCTTGAATTTAGCCTTCAGTTTCAACTGTGAATACTACATTTTTTGTTGAAACTGATAAGCCAACATGAAGATCAGCGAGCTCTCTATGGGAGAATAGCATTTTGAATAGAATTTTGAAGCTGAGAAAAGAGGAAAGATCAGTCAAAACTTCATTGGGCATAGCAATACAACAATTAGGAATGTCCTGAAAAAGAAAGAAACCACTGGTGTACTGAGCAACAGACACTGAATGGGCTGCCCAAGGAAAACAACAACAACAACAACTGATGACCAAAACATTGCGAGAGTTGTTAAGAAAAACCCAGAAACAACAGTCATTAACATCAACTACAACCTTCACAGGGCAGGGGGGAAGGTATCACAATCACAATTTGAAGAAGACTTTGACAGCAGAAATATAGAGGCCATACCACAAGATGCAAACCACTCATCAGCAGTAAGTATTGGAAAGCCAGAGAATTCTCGGTGACCTGATGACTGATTTCACCTGCTGCCCTGCTGTTCTTTATTTTTTTATTTTTTTATTTTTTTCAAATATATTTATAATGAGTCTTTATTGGTCACCTATACATTAGAGCACAGTGAAATTCTTTTCTTCGCATACCCAGCATACCAGGAAGTTGGGTTCAGAGCGCAGGGTCAGCCATGATACAGTGCACCTGGAGCAGAGGGGTTAAGGGCTTGCTCAAGGGCCCAACAGTGGCAGCTTGGCTGCACCGGGGTTTGAACCTCTGACCTTCTTATCAGTAACTCAGAGCCTTAACAATTAAGCCACCACTGCCCCCTTATTATTTATTTAATCGTTATTATTTTATATTATTGTGTGTCCGCTGTGCTCAATCGATCCTATATGAATTCGCCATTTGATAATAAATCGATAATAAACCATGTATGTGTTAGTTTTGACTTGCAGCGATACCATTCTCCTCAGCTCCGGAGAACGGTTTTGAACTGATTCATCACTGTACAGAGCGAAGATGAAGAGGAAGCTGCCAGTTGGAGCAGAGAGGAAAAGGGCACGCAAAAGGAAAACCTTCTAAAAACAAGCTGCAAAAGGTAGTAAAATTACTGACTTGTTCAGGGCTTCAAGTGCAGGTCAGTCTCACCTGTAAATACTGTAGCTTTGTGTTCCAAAACTTAGCTCATCAAATATTAACCACAGATTCACTACTAGCAAACGTTAGCACTTTTACTATCATCACTCAAAATATGCTAAAGGACAGCGTTATCTACTGTATAGTTATAATACTAAGTCATTTAGCAGACAAACAGCCAACGCGCAGTACATCTTGTTATTTTAAATGTTGAAATTTCAAATACTGCTAGGGCAAACAACAGCAATAACAACAACACTTTTCCAAGCTATGAGTCATAAAAGGCAATATCATCTTCAATATTATGGTTTTTCTATATAGATATTGTCATGATGTACTTAGTATTGTAATAACAGATGTTTAGGCAATTTAGAAAATTATGTCTGCCCATACTTGAGGTTGAAAAAAAAGCAACACTTTTTTCTCATATTTTTCACAACAAGGTGGAGAGAGTTAACCTGGCACTAGCTCTGTGCAGTGTTCACACTTCAGGGTCAACCTGAGATGACAGGTAGAGGTAAAATAAGAGAAATTAGAAATGCTTTAATATATTTGTATGAAATATAGTATGGTTAAATCTCAGGTATTTTAAGCATTTTTAAAATATCTGAGTATTTAAGTTTCAAAGTTGCCCTAATGTGGTGCTTTAATGTTGACTAAAAGAAATTTAGATTCTGTGCTCACAATTTACAGTGAGGTTAAAAACTTGTCGTTTTCCAACAATGTGGAGACAATTCTGTTCATAGCAATAGACCTGGTAAAGAAGTGACAGGTACATGAAAAATGGCACAAGAAAACAAAACAAAAAAGTGTCTTCTGTTTACCTCTCTTCTGCATTTAATGTACTTCTGTGAGTGAAAAGTAGAGATTTACTGGCAGCTTTGCACTTCTGGTGTTTGTTAAATGCTTGGCATACCCATGTAAGCTGATACAAATTAGGACTGCTTCACTACCTCTAGGTTGCTGGTTTATGTTTTATGGAATGGCCACACTGTGTGTAATCATATCCCAGTCTGGCCCTGTCTATTACTGTACTTTTGCTCACCTAAAAATTGGGTGGTCTGTAACAAAAGTTTCTATCTTTTATGTTGTTTGACATATCTACAGACATCCCAACCTGCAAAAACTCATTTCAGGGTGGTGGCTTCACTGGCTGGTGTGCCTAACACCCCCCACACACACACACACACACACATACACAAATACACACACACAAACACATAATCACACACAATCACACACACACACACACACACAGTCACCAAACATCTATGAACAAGGATGTGATATTTAATTAGGACAGAACACAACTATTTATTTAACAAGGTACAAGGTATTGCAACTACAGTTGCAATCAAAATTATTCACTCCCCATTACAAATCAGGTTTATTGTCAAAATTTACAGACTTTCAGCTGTTTGCAATAAACAAATCAAACAAAAGCAATTGAAATAGTTCAACACACCGAATGCTTCAAGTGGTTTCCCCAAATTCAACTGAAAATGTTACTTATAATGACTTTCAACCCCCTGAATAGACTCTCACAACAGCACAAATATGCAAAACAGGTGTCTCAAGCACACCTAATGCAACTAATCAAGGGCTTCATTCATTGCTCCAGGTGTGCTTCAGCTGGAACATATGAAATACCTGAACTGGCTATGGGCAGAAATACATGAAATGCCTGGAGGAGGTAGAAAAAGGAATCTATCGACGGGTACAGCCAGATTTCTGAGAAGGCAGGTTGTAAAAAAGACCTGCAGCAAGACTTGGTGGAAACAGGCACTGAGGTTTCAGTGAGTGCAGTAAGGCGCGTACTAAACGCAGAAGGTTTCCATGCCAGAACTCCAAGACGAACGCCACTACTGACCCAAAAGCACAGGAAAAGGCAACTCAAAATCATATAAATAAGCCACAGAAGTTTTGGGATTCTGTTGTGTGGAGCAATGAAACAAAAGTGGAACTTTTTGGCATGATGGATAAGTGGTATGTCTGGAGGAAGAAGAATGAAGAAAGAACACCTTGTCCACAGTCAAGCATGGTGGTGGCTCTGTGATGTTCTGGGACTGCTTTGAATCCTCTGCCACTGGAATCCTGCAGCGTGTGGAAAGCAAGATGGATTCATTGAAGTATCAGGAAATCCTAGGACAAAACGTTGTGCCGTCCGTAAGGAAGCTGAAGCTTGGGCATCCTCGGACCTTACAACAGGAAATGATCCCAAGCATACCTCAAATTCCACCAAGGCTTGGTTGCAGAAGACGTCCTGGAAGAATCTACAGGGCCATCACAGTCACCTGACTTGAACCCCATAGAAAATCTCTAGTGGGATTTGAAGAAGGCAGTTGCAGCACACAAACCCAACAATATTACTGCACTGGAGGCCATTGCTCATGAGGAACGGGTTAAGATTCCTCAGAAACACTGCCAGAAGCTGGTGTCTGGCTGTGCACCTCATTTGCAGCAGGTCATAACTACAAAAGGGTGCTCTACTAAGTAATAAAATGCTTGCCATGAAGGGGTTGAATAATTTTGAGAATGGAGAAGTCATTATAAGTTGTATTTTCAGTTGAATTTGGGGAAACCACTTGAAGCATTTGTTGTGTTGAGCTATTTCGATTGCTTTTGTTTGATTTGTTCATTGAAAACAGCTGAAAGTCTGTAAATTGTGACAATAAACCTGATTTGCAATGGGTGTGTGTGTGTGTGTGTGTGTGTGTGTGTGTGTGTGTGTGTGTGTGTGAATAATTTTGATTGCAACTGTATTTACACATACCATTTACACATGCTAATTCAAACAGCTTTTCTGGTTTATGCAGAAAATGTGACATTAAAATATGTACTTACACTGTTTTGTATTATGTTATACTATACTATATTATTGTATTATTCCACCCATTTTTATATTCAATAACTACTTTACAGATGTCTACAGGGAGTTTGGCCTCATCACCTAGACATCAATACAGTAGCTCCTTATAACAGCTAGTTAAAATAACATTAGCTATGCTAATGGACAAATGGCACCTATTAAACTCACATAAACATGTGTTTTACAGTTATTTAACCCACATTGGCCAATTGAGAAATCACTGCTGCAAACAGTACAGTGAGCTACACTGTCATTGTCTTTTACCCCTATTTTGCATGGGTACTTTAGTGTAGTCTGGGGTAAAGTGCGTTTTGTACTTTTTTTATTTGGACACTCTGCCATGGTGCTGCAGACATTAAACTGAACCGAACTGATGGATGAACTGGAGAGAGTAAGATCAACTGTAAAGCCTGCCTACCAAGAAAACTGATAGGTTAGTTAGCACAAAGAGAGACCAATCAGGATATGCACTGTGCCACTCTCTCGCTACATCCGTCACTCACTCTCTCGGTTTCTCCAAAGCCCAACTACCATTAGAAATGACCACTGAACTCTCCATTTCCGGGATATTGTATATAATTTGCAGGTATCAGGAGCGCTATTAGGATGCAGGAGACTCCCGGAACTTCCAGGAGAGTTGGGATGTCTGTATCTAGATGTAAAAACAACGGTTAGGGTTAGGGTTAAATAAGAGCTGAAATGTGGCTTACAGTCATGGCTGCCAAGGCCTACAGCAAACATCAACCTACAGAAATTGTCACATTCACGGCTTACTGATCACAGCCACAGAGTATATAAGGACTTTCACACCACCCACTCAGCATGAAGTATATGCATAGTGTCCTGTATCTTGGTTGATACCAAGCTTTGGGATTATATGCTACAGTGTTTATTGTTACAACTAAGTTTCTGACTCATATATTTGTCTCTTGCCCAAGTATTGTTGTTTGTACATCTCCTGATTTCTGCGTGTTTATTGGCCTTGACTCTGCTTATTATTTTGGATGTGTTTGTTTTTTGGAAGAATAAAGAAAATGAACCTTCAACTTTCACTGTCTCCACTGCCTGACAGTAGAATTCAATAATTTTCCCAAACTTACAGGATTCTCATGAATACCAAATTCTTTGTGTAAATGCTCCTGCAAACTATTTCCGAATAAATCTTTTCATATCCAGCTTGATAAATAAGGCCCAGTGTTATTTGGTTTGTTACTATTTGTCTTTGAAATATTTGTCTTTTATTTCGTTTGTTATTATTTGTCTTTTTAATGCAGTATCAGTGTTGCCCACTTGGCAACTCTGACTCTTTTAGGGTTCCTTTTGAGCAGATGATAATGACTGTCCTGCACTAGGTACGGTTCTCCAGCGCATATCACAGCCACTGGTTATATGAGCTGAGAGACCAGTTCATTCAACTCACCTCCAGTTTGTAAAGAGTGATTGACTGCTTGCATAAGCCAACAACCAACCACTGATCACCACTGTTCCATACACTCAATCACTATTGTTCCAAACAACCAATCACTGATCACCATTGTTCCAAACAACCAGTTCCTCCAGGATTTCATGATTTTAAGAAATTTACGCAAAATCAAGCAAACTTCACAATATTTGGAGGAGCTCGCAATTTTTCAAAATTACAGCAGAATTTCTGCAGATTTGGTCCAAGATGCCTCATGTGAGGTCATCACAATATGCATTCAGCCTAAGCGCTCTTCGATTCACGTGCATCCAACATGAGTACAACTAAACGGTTTAATTTACGAACAAACATCACGCTGAAAGACAGTGTAAAACAATTTTGTGCAATTGCTGTTTCTGCAAAAAAGCACTAAAAATTCTGAAAATTGTATCGCAGTTTCAAGTTACAAAAAATCAAGCATTAATTGTTCCCAACAACCAATCACGGATCACCATTATCCCCAATGTCCAAACACTTATCACCATGCATTGCTTTATTCTTCATTTTAAACTCTCTTTTCTGTCTCTTAATTACTCACTACTACTTTTGGTCTGAGTTCTTGATAGAAATAATAATATTGTCTAAATATTGTGTAATTAGTTTGTGGTACCAAGACAAAATTTTTTTTTCTAAATTCTATTTAAAAAATCCATTCTATTCTACAACCCCAATTCTGAAACAGTTAGGACAGTGTGGAAAATGCAAAATAGCAAACAAAGAGTCATTTCTTCAGTTCAACCTGTACTACATTGGAAACACATTATTTGATGTTTTACTTTGTGAATTTAATTTATTTTTGAAAATATACACTCATTTCAAATTTGATGACTGTAACATACTCCAAAAAAGTTGGGACAGTCGACTGTTTACCACCGTGTAAAACGTTTTCTTTTAATATCACTTAAGTGTTTGGAACTGGAAGACACCAGTTGGTTAAGTTTAGCAAGCGGAATTTTCCCCATTCATCCATTATGCATTTCTTCAGCTGTGCAAATGTACGGGGCCTTCATTGCCTTAATTTGCGTTTCATAATGCGCCACAGATTCTCAATCGGAGACAGGTCAGGACTGCAGGCAGGCCATGCTAACACCCGCACTCTCTGCTTACGCAGCCATGCGCTTGTTATCCGGGCAGAATGTGGTTTGACATTGACCTGCTCTGGATGGCAGCATATGTTGCTCCAAAATGTGTACATATCTTTCTGCATTAATGGTTCCTTCACAGATGTGTAAGTTACCCATGCCATGACAGACACTGGCTTTTGGACCTGATGCTGATAACAGCTTGGATGGTTCTTTTCCTCTTTGGTCCGGAAAACACGACGGCTATTTTATCAAAAACTATTTGAAATGTTGACTCGTCTGACCACAAAACACGATTCCACTGTGCTACTGTCCATCTCAGATGAGACCGAGCCCAGAGAAGTTGGTGGCGCTTCTGGACAGTGTTGATGTATGGCTTCTATTTTTCATGGGAAAGCCTTAACTTGCATCTGTGGATGCAGCGGTGAATGGTGTTGACTGACAAAGGTTTACCAAAGTATTCCTGAGCACATGTCAGGATATCCATTACAGACTCCTGACGTTTTTAAGACAGTGACATCTGAGGGATCGGAGATCACGTGCATTCAGAAGTGGTTTTCGGCCTTGCCCATTATGCACTGGATTCCTTGGATCGTTTAATTATATTGTGCAAGGTGTAGAAGGTGAAATGTCCAAAATCCCACTGATTTGTTTTTGGGGAATGTTGTTCTCAAAGTGTTGGATTATTCGCTGATGCATCTGTTGGTAGATTGGTGAGCCTCGACCCATCCTTGCTCTTGAAAGACTAGACCTTTTTTGGAGGCTCCTTATATACTATGATTAGTCAATTGCCTCACCTGTTTCACATCACCTTCTTATTTCAACTTGTCACATCACTATTAGTCCTAAATTGCCCCTGTCCCTAAATTTTTATAACCTGCAACAATTTCAAAACAAACATTTACCTTTGAAAAAAACCCCAAACCTATGTAGTTGATTAGATAAAACATCACATACCTTGTCTTTACATGTTTTTTGTTTAAATACAACTCAAAGTACATTTACAAATCACCTCCTCTTTGTTTTTATCAGCATTTTCCATACTGTCCCAACTTTTTTGGAATTGGGGTTGTATTCTAAAGTCGTCCTTTTTTTCATGTAACACCTTTTGATATGTAAATGACCGTAATGATGCAATGAATATGATACATTGGCCAATGACGTCATCTAACGACTTCTGAGCTTGCATGATCTTTCTCCTGAAAACGGTTGACAATACTGTGCAGCAGAATTTCACTGTACGAGGAAGTTTCGCATATGACAGTAAAGTTCTTAAATCTTCAGAAGTGTAACAACTTGAATAAATGTGTTAATTAAATGAGTAATAAAGAGGGCACTTGATCTGGATATTTGCTTTCGCTTTTGCTTTTTGTTTAGAAGTGCTTATATTTCTAAATATGTATTTGTGTGTGTGTAAGAAAGAGAGAGAGAGAGAGAGAGAGAGAGAGAGAGAGAGAGAGAGAGAGAGAGAGAGAGAGAAGGGGGGCAGCTGATGTTGGTGACGCAGGAAAAACACCCAACACAGTAGACAAAAAAGCGAGTAGCTGATCGCAGACAGTTTATGCAGGCTGAGCGCCGCACACACACAACACACACACACAGAACTCACACACAGCTGAATGACACAATCGTGCATTAGCGGTGCGTAATTGATCGCGTCTTGGTCAGTTGGAAGAAGGTCCGATTTGATTTTTGGTAAGTGGTTACAAGGGCTTCTGGCTTTCTATGGAGCTAGTCAGGCTTAGCTCAGCGGCTAGTTAAATGGGCAAACCTGCTAAGTGTGTAGCTAACAGGCTGTTTTATCTCTTTGCCGAATTCCTGTCATTGTGAACTTAAATGCTCGCATTTGTCACCACATATAGTCTTAGCCTATTGCTGTTTTATTAAATTAATCACACCACACCGGTGTATCTCTCCCCGAAGGTTAGTCAGCTGTTGGCTAGCTAGTTGCGTTAGGTGAAATAACTTTATTAATAGTAGCACAAAGAGGGTCGCTGGCTAGCTAACGACACCCAGCCTGCTAGATGGCTGATCAACACAAACAAGTGGTTTTATCCGAGGCCTGTTCGTGACAGGACGTGTGTTAGGAAGCTGGTGACCCATTTCACATGTCTCCGCTGCACGTTAAGTCGTGTTTGTTTTTGAATAACTTCCTAAGCCTGATTAAAAACAACAACTTGTCTGCCAGGCCTAACGTAACTCCCAGTGAGCTGCTAGCTGGTGAGTGTGTTCTTTTAAAAGCCGACAGCGCTAAGTTAGCTAGCATGCTAAACAGCCTCTGGTTGCTGTTTATGTAATTTAGATATATGCTCCTGTTAATGGGTGCAGCTTTTTCTTTTGCTATTAAGGACATATTTCATTGTACGAAGACACTCTAATGCTGAAGGTCGGCATTTAATGCAGTTAGCTAACGCTGTCTAACGAACCGAGGAGCTAAAAGCTGGCTGTTTTTCGGTGTTAGCAGTGGAGCTAGCTAGCGTTAATGATGAGGAACTAGGCCGTAGCTTCAGGCCTGAGCGCTTCTTGTTTGTCATAGTTATCTCTGTGTACCTTCAGATATTAAGCGCTGTCCAGTGCAATCGCTGGATATCTTACTGGGAACTGAAATCGCCTGTAAAGTCTGATTGAACATGAAAATGCTCATTTATATATATATATATATATATATATATATATATATATATATATATATATATATATATATATATATATATGCACACACACATATATTTTTACACCACTCAGATGGCTAACTTGGTAGATGAGCCAGTCATCTCTGCTGCCTAGCCTGCAGAAAGTCCAAGAATTTGATCCGTTTCACACGGAGTATGCAGACTTGTTCACTGGATTATTGTTCCACAATATGTTTATCTAATATATAATATATATACAGTGTTTTGTATATTGTAAACGACTGTTTTGGGGGGTTGGAGTCCTTGGGTTGTGGTGTTTTCTACATAGCTGGATTGCTAACCTGAAATGACAACAGTCCATCCGGACACAAGTGTACGGCACACCGAGCCATTTATCTCATTTATTATGGAGACAACATACACTGTGCGCAGTTCCTTTTTATTTTATTAAAACAATAGAAAATTGAGCTTGTGTGACTTGGACTGAGTGTGTACAATGAGCTCAGCTATCAAGACTAGTTAAATGAACGGATATGTAACGTTTGGGTGTGGGGATGTTGTTGTTTATTATTATATTATTATTCTGCCGTCTATTTGTTGATCATTATGAAGGGTAGTGCATTAAAAAGAAAGAAACCAACATTTTGGCTCTGTGGCCTGTGTGTTTCTGTTAGGTGTGACCCTTTTGAATGCTGTATGGTGAGCAGACTCTGTGGCATTAGGCCACTTGTGTAGCTGAGCTGTAGCAGGTGCTTATTTATCTATTGTTTGTTGTTGAAAGCTTGCACTTGCTAGTTTTTTTATTTAACACGAGAGACATTGGGTGCGTCATGGGTACAGTGTACGGGAATGTTGTTTCATTTTTGCGCTGTATATCAGCTGATGTTTGTGGTATCTCACCTGGGATTGTTCACGTTGACCAGCCATAAGTAAGGAATAAACCTCGATGGGTCGTGGTGTTGTAGGAAAATAATCAACGCCAGGGCGGTGTTATGCAGCCCAACATAAAGCGGGACCCTACCACACTTACCACCCCAACGTTGATATAAAAATAATTTTAAAAAAAGGAATTTATTACTCATAAACCACAGCAATTGTCAATTATTAAGAAATGACACCTTGTACCTTTTTAAAGTCCCCGTGAAGGACCTTAAAATGTGCAGTGTTATTCGATGTGCTGACATAATTTTCAATGAAACAGGAAGTCATGGCGGGACATATCAAATTTTTCCTCCGCTTTTTAAAATCGTCAATAGCGTTTAGCTTACCTCACAACCTGGGCTAAGGCGTACTTGACAGTTGGTGCCATAGATTTTTATAATGTTGGGGGCGGGACACTTCAGCTTCTAGAGCAATTGGACAGGAAATCTGATGAGAAGCTGAAGTGCAGAATGATGTCCTCAAAACTGTTGGTCCGTATTGGTGGTTGAAAGAGACCTGCAAATTTTGAATTCATAGATCATCTTCTAAATGCAAATTTTGTCATTGTCTTGGAGCACATTAGCTTATAGAGAACTTTTAGCTAACATATTCATACTAAGAGCCATGAAACCACACAATTTTGGTTTCTTGGGGACTTTGGTACGAGTTTTTACTACAGAAACTAATGTATTATAATGAGCACATTAATATAAACCTGTTTTATATTAATTTAATGTGGTTTGAAATTCAGCCCGTGATATTGTCAGAGCCTTGCTGTTTGAAATCAATCAACACCTTCTGACCAATCAGATTTGAGAATTTGACAGCCCTGCGGTGGTATGATCAATAGATGTAAAATACAAAATCCAGCATATCCATGACACTCGAGGCCCTGTCGTATAGTGAATTATTACAGGCAGAATATAAGCCATAAACATCTCTTTTGACTTTACTATCTGAAGTGTCTGGTTTTCAACCACTATACATGTTCATAAATATTATAGACTGGCATGTATCAGGTCTATTTTTTTGTGTGTGTAACAGATATGCTAAAGCATTGACTAATGGACAGGAACTTTTACATACCACATATATTAAATTATAAAGTCTCTCTGTCAGAAGTCCAATTTAAGATGTCTCACTTGGACATTTATAATACAACGCTAATTTGTTGTCCTCTGCAACAGAGGATGCATTATTAGATTTTTGGTAGAGCCATTTATCATTTGTGTATTGCGTTTATACCAAAAGTAGACCTGTGTCTGAATAGGTCCCTGACTGGATTTCTTTTCACCAAACATGTATAATGCCTGATAACCAATTAAAGATGTTATTAATAAGATGCGTCAATTGGTCAGATCACCTATTAGTGCAGCGAATCTTTCCCTTATTGACCAGTAAACCTGCTGTCCAATATAAAATGAAAATTAACACCTGCCTTTGTTTCCCTGTGTCCGTTAGAAAATATTAAAATTGAAAAAGCTTGAAAAGAAAAAAAAAAGTCATGCGACTCCTTGAAACTTGATAACTATCTTGTCCTGCTCGACTGAGGAGCTTTCTGCATGGGGAATGTTCTCACAGGGCACGAAAGGCAGCTGTTGTGGGGTTTTTTGTGCCGTTTCACAGTCGGTTGCTGTTCCGGTGCAGTGTATCATTTGAATGTTCCATTTGGTTACAGACACACTACAAGTCTAAATATATCCTTCTATGTTAATGTGTTTTGATTTCCTAATTTTTTTAATATTTTCAAAGTTTCTACAGGATTATCTCTTGCTCAGCTTTATTTCTGTACCTTTTGTATTGAAGCAAATGGTAGAATCGTGGGTTTATTTATGTTGGTGAGGATTTAGGCCTGTGTTTAAGCAGGTCTGTCAGATTGTCTCAGTACTTTTGTCCTTCTCAGAAGAATGAGACCTACTTATATTTTTAATAGCCTACTTATGTTTTTGCTAACAGAGAGTGAGGTGGTTAATGTCTTTTATATTTGATTAAAAAAAAATCTTTTTAAATTCAAGAGCATGCCCCATTATACATCATGCACCCTGTGTGATTTGATTCCCGTTTGTGTTCAGGTTATGCAATGGTCTCTGCATCAGCGTTAGCACTTTCAGCTGTGTGCTACTTCTCTATCAGTCCAGAGGAGGCAGTGATTTCATCCCGTGCACCAGTGACATAAGCAGACAAGATTGCAAAGATCTGCCCTGTGTCGAGTATGACTGCCACGACCCGTGGCTCCCCCATGGGGGGGAATGAAAGTCAGGAGCAAGGCCAAGCTCCGGACGGTCAGTCTCAGCCCCCACTGCCCCAAAATCAGGTCAGTGCCACACTTCCTGCTACTCTTCTCCATGTGCTTCTGTTGAGGACCTTTCTCACTCTAGCAGCTGTTGCAGCTTGTTTGTATGATATTTTATTTCCTAAGATATCTTAGGACATGGGTGACTTAAGTTATTGTGTTTTTCTCATTTATTTGTTTGTTCTTACTCATAGGTGTTTATAATATAATAAAATAGGTTATTTCCTGCTTTACCATGTTAAATATGATCTGTGGAAAACAAAGTTGCATTTAGAAATGTATAATACTATATTATAATACTGAATATGTATGTGTGTGTGTTGTGTATTTATTTATTTTAATTAAATGCTCAGTCAAGTCCAAGTGCGAAGGATCATTGGTGGGACTGTCCTCAGGATCTCTTTAAAAGTCAGTTGTAAATTTGTACAGGGGTATTTACCTTGACCGCTTTGTGCAATGTGAGTATAATTGCCTGTATGAAATAATCTGATTGCTGCAAACATTTAAATTTGCCAGCAGATTGACCAGTGTTTGATTGGATCCTGACACATAGTGGGGTCTTTGACAATGAACAAGCAGACATGGCTGCAAAAAAGCCCTCACAGAAACCAAGAGTGCAAAATCCAATTTAAGCCCTTGATCAAGCAATTTATATTCGACAACTGGCAAGCCAACTAGGAAAAATGTCGAATTAAACAAATAGTTTGAAATGAAAACCTGTAGTTGGAAAAATATGCGCCTGCCATTTTAAAACTAGACATGATCAAGTGATGTGTACACAAGGTACCGTGTAGGCCACACCAGACTGACCCATGGGTATTTATTGAAGGGTGAAGAACCACAAAAATGCCAATATTGTAAAACTCCCTTGACCATAAAGAATACTTTTTGTTCTGCCTAAATTTTTTATATTAATTATTTTTGAAACTTTGAAAGACTTGTTTTGTAAGATGGACCCAGGAGAACTTTTACAATTTTGTCACAAGCAAATTTAAAGAATATTTTATGGAATCATGATGATGTACAGAAATGTCTGATTTATTTATTTATTTATTTATTTATTTATTTATTTATTTATTTTAAAGCTAAATTGAATGTCTGATAAATACGTGTATTCGCCATGAAATAGCCATTGAAGCTGGTATGACGATAAACCCAAAAACAAACAAAAACCAATATGTGATTGCTATAATTTATGGGAAACTATACATTTTTAGTAGTGTCACGTAAAGTATACAGCGTACTTTAACTAGATTTTCCAGTAGTGCTGTGATGCCAGTAACAACTGATTTGTGGAGCAACGTTGATAAATCTTCTGGTTACGGTTTAATTGTCAGTTATTTGGAAGCCCATTCGACTCTGCCTGCGTCTAATGAGTCTCCTCTCGATTCAGTCTACTGGTGAATATTTACAGTGCCCTCCACTAATATTGGCACCCTTAGAAAATATGAGCAAAGAAGGCTGTGAAAAATTGTTTGTTTTTTAACCTTTTTATATATTATACATACATACATATCACACACACATCTCTAAGGATCCCAGTTGGAGAATTGCTGAAGTTAGTTGCGTCTTGGGGTCAGAAAGTCTCCAAAACTACAATCCGAAGTCATCTACATCACCACAGGGGTTTCAAGAAAAAAAGCCTCTACTCTCCTCCAAAAACAAACTCGAGCGTCTTCAGTTTGCCAGACACTACTGGAACTTCAAATGGGATTGGGTTCTATGGTCAGATGAAACCAAAATGGAGCTTTTTGGCAATAAACACCAGAGGTGGTTTTGGATCACTCAGAGAGGTAACCATATGGTAAAGTACCTCATACCTACGGTTAATTATGGTGGTGGCTATTTAATATTTTGGGGCTGTTTTTTTTTTTTTTTTTTTTTGCCAGAGGACGTGAACATTTTGTTAGGATTCATGGCATTATGGACTCTATCAAATATCAACAGATATTAAATGAAAACCTCACTGTCTCTGCCAGGAAGCTTAAAATGGGCCGTGGTTGGATCTTCCAGCAGGACAATGATCCAAAACATACATCAAAATCAACACAAAAATGGTTTACTGACCACAAAATCATGTCCTGCCATGGCCATCCCAATTCCCTGACTTGAAACTCATAGAAAACCTGTGGGGTGAACTGAAGAGGAGAGTCCACCAGTGTGGACCTCGAAATTTGAAGGATCTGGAGAGATTCTGTATGGAGGAATGGCCTCAGATCCTTTGCCATGTATTCTCCAACCTCATCAGGCATTATAGGAGAAGACTCAGAGCTGTTATCTTGGCAAATGGAGGTAGCACAATGTATTGACTAAAAGGGTACCAATGATAGTTGTGTACACATTTAACACAGATTTTTAAAAAATAAATCTATGTTTGCAATTGTTTGACATCCATGAGAGCAGAGTATTTTTGTGAATTTTTTTGAACACATGGTCAAAAGGTTAAACAATAAAGACAATTTTCCATAGCGTTTTTTGCTCATATTTTCCAAGGGTGCCAATATTAGTGCCGGGCATTGTATATCGGAGTTATGATGAGAGACAATGCTGTGATTCTTCGGACAATGTTTATTTGAATTGGACAGATAAAATATTTTATTTCTCTGTTTTATTGTCATTATGCATTTGTGCAGGTATTGAAATGAGACAGATGTTAGATTTATTGTAGAAATCAGCAGAATATCCTGGTCATTTGGCTGAAATCCAGGCTTTTGGTTTAAAAAAAAAAAAAAATCCTATTTCTTCAGGCTTTAAAGTGAATTATTGAGTCAGACTTATTGTAGTATGCGGTTTACTTGCCCACTTGAAGAAACTGCTAGCGGTCAGAAATCATGATTGGGTTATCAAAGCACAGCAGTGTAAAGAGCTGGGATGTAGTGCAGCTGCTTGTGTTTATATCCAGTGCATGATGAAGCAGACCAGTCAAAGAACTCTGAGCGCTCACGGTGAAAAGCCAGTTGGTATGAGATGCGTAGAGCTCAGATGTGAGAAGCAAACTGCATATGTAGGTCAGCCAAAGCAGAAGGAGCCTTTTCCAACACTCCCCCACATTTCCCAAGTTCTGTAGCTTCCACTTAACTCTGGTCCACACACTGAGAGATTACTGTGTCACAGAGGAGCCCCCGTCTTCTCCTGCTCCCTGCCACTCGCTCTGTTACTGCGTTTCTATTTTTGAACACGTTTGGATAAGGAGAAGAATATAGCAGTGTGACACAAGTTTTTACTACACTAAAGCCAATAACTGACTTTTTAACAATTGGGTAACATCACTGTCGGTTGTTTTTTTTTTTTTTTTTTTTTTTTTTTTTTTTTTTTTAAACTTTAAACATTGTTGAAGGTCTTATTTAAATTCCTAAAGCAATTTTATTGCAGCTAGGACTTGGCTGGTCACAAAGTTGCTGGTCACTTCTTTATGACAAAGCATTAAGCGTTAGTCATGTGAAAAAATAAATACACCCCATAAATTGTTGTTTTTCTTTTGACCCATTTGGACAAGGACACATTTGATCCTGTTTGAAACTGTGCCTATTAATAAAGGTGATACACTCTATTGAATGACGCACAAAATTTACATTTTGTAGTAATTTTCACTATTTAAATTGACAAAAAAACCAGATCAGTCACATGGAAAAGTAAGTACACCCCTACATTTATCACACCTTCAAATCCATAAAATTTGAATTAGGTGTTCAGGATTGGGTGACGGTGATTAGAATCAGCTTAGGAAGGGCATGTTGAACCTGTCTTGTTTAAGTCTCATATCTTTGTGTCTGGTGTTCCCTTTGTTATTGAGGGGTGTGTTGTCGTCATGCCAAAATCCGAAGAGTTCTGTAAGGCCTTCAGAAAAAAGGTTATGGATGCCTATGAGTCTGCTAAGAGATTTTAAAAGACAACTGGCAATTTGTCCATGACTCGCCGTCTCACCAAATTCAGCCCAAGAGCAGACCGTCTGATGCAAAAAGAAATCTCCAAGAACCCCAAAATTTTATTACAGGATCTGCTAGTAAGTCTTGCAACTGTTAGTGTCAAAGTGCATGCTTCTACAATCAGAAGGAGATTGCACAAATTTGCATGGGAGACGTGCCAGGAAAAATCTATTAGACTACAGTTTGCCAATGAGCATATGGGCAAAGACCAGGCCTTTTGGAATAATGTGCTCTGGACAGATGAATTAAAGATAAAGTTGTTTGGCCACAGTTACAGCAGACATGTTTGGCACTGACCAAACACAGTTTTTCAGGAGGAGATCCTTAACCTCATACCAACTATGAAGCAGGTGGTGGAAATGTTATGGTTTAGGGTTGCTTCGCTGCCTGAGGGACTGGAAAGCTTGCATTCATTGATTCAACTATGAATTCTGCATCATATCAAAGAGTGCTTGAAGAGAATGTGAAGCCATCTGTCCAAAAGTTGAAGTTGAACCGAAAGTGGACCTTTCAACAGGATAATGATCCAAAGCACACTAGCAAATCCATCAAGGAATGGATCAAAAAGGAGGGTTATGGAATGGCCTAGTCAAAGCCCAGATTTGAATCCCATTGAAATGTTGTAGGGGATTTGAAACAGGCAATACATCTTGCAGCTGAAAGAATATTGCATGGAAGAATGGTAAAAAATTCCAGCAAGTCTGGTGGACAATTATGCAAAACGCCTACAAGAAGTTAATTCTGCTAAATTGAGCAATACTTGCTTCTGAGGCCAATGGTGTACTTACTCTTTCCACAGAAGAATATCTCATCTATTGATATTTCTGTAGAATAAATGATTGAAAAAGTTCATTTTCCTTGTGGTTTTGTTCAAGTAAAATCAACTTTATTAATAGGCACTGTTTCAAAGATGATCAGATATTTGCTTTTCCAAATGGGTAATTCCATGGGGTGTACTTATTTTTTCACATGACTGTATATTTTCTTTTCTTGTTCTTGCACCTGCATGGGTTGTTTAGCTGGTAATTTGGATCTTAACAGGCAAACACGGTCCACTTTAACTGAATTGAAATGCAGTTGGAATGTGTAATGGATTTTTTTTTTTTTCCCCCTGAAGAAACGTCTGATTCTAGATCTTCCTCTTGGGAGGGCTGTTTATTTGACTAAACTGCTTGGATTTATATGACAATGTTTTTCCCAGACGTCCACTCCCACATCGTCCAATGAGAACTCTCCAGTGAGTCCTCCAGATGAGCAGGTCCAGGGAGACTGTACAGGCCAGCTGGAGGAGGAGGAGGAGCCGGCTTTCCCCCACACAGACCTGGCCAAACTGGATGACATGATCAACAGGTATGTACAGTGCATGTACCCTAATGCTCAATGTAATGGTCATAGCTCTAATCAGGATCACAATGTACTATAAAATTCTGTTTTTGTACTTGCAGACCCCGCTGGGTTGTTCCAGTTTTGCCAAAGGGTGAATTAGAGGTTCTTCTTGAAGCTGCTATAGATCTTTGCAAAAAAGGTAAACCAATCTGTTCTTGTATGTACGTTACAAATGTTGTCTTGCATCATATTGTACATAAAACAGCTTGTCTAGTGTTAAATGTACACATTCTGACATTCAGATGTTATAATAAGTAAAGAATAAAACATGACGTGGTGTGTGGTTATAGGTAAATAATCTATGCTGGGATTATCTCAGTGAAGTGGGTTATTTTACTGTAACAGCACAGTCCAAAGTATATTGTCATGCCTTTACCACAGCGAGTTGCCAGTGATTGTTGCATTTATTGCTGGTAGACAAGTTAGTTCCTGTCATTTATGATGTACGGTATGGTTTCCTCACCAGCCTTTCTCTTTTTTTTCCCCTTCCCCCCGCTCTCTCTTGAGAGAAATTGACAAAACTTAAGTTAATATGAGAAAAAAAAAACCTACCGAGAAACCAGAAAGCACAGGATCGTCCTGTTGACTCTTCTGTGTTGGAAAATGTATTGACCATTACAGAGTGCTGACACCAGACTCCTTCCATAAACGTTAAACAAATGTCTCCTTACAGTAAGCTTCATGATATCATGGTTATGGTTTTGTTTGTTAAATAACAACATATTACTATCACTTTAATGATGAGTCTTTATTAATGACATATACATTACAGTGAAATTCTTTTTTTCACATACCCCAGCATGTCAGCAAGTTGGGGTCAGAGTTCAGTGTCGGCCATGATACAGCGCCCCTGGAGCAGAGAGGGTTAAGGGCCTCGCTCGAGGGCCCAACAGTGGCAGTTTGACAGTGCTGGGGCTTGAACTCCCGACCTTCTGATCAGTAACCCAGAGCTTTAACCACCAAGCCAGCACTGCCCCTGCCCCCACTTAACCACTGCCCCCACTGCCAATCTTTATTAGCCCGAGATTGTCATACAAATCTCTGTGAATGAGTTATTACTATAAAAATGTTCATTTACTAGACACAAGCACATTAATGCAAACCTCCATGTTAATACACACCTATGCACTATTATAAGCCCCATGCTGTTATAGAAAATAAATCAACACCTTCTGACGAATCAGAGTTGAGAATTAAACAACTCTGTGGTTAAAAAAAGGGACTGATGATTTAAATGATGATGTACCTAAAATGATGCATTCTTTATTGGACTCTAAATTTATTGATTACATGTCATAATGTGACTACAAAATATTAAGAAATAAGAAGCGATAGAATGAGAAATTAGTTGGAGGGATTTCAAATGAGAACTAAATTTTGCACTGACGGGAGAATAATAAGAGAATCTGTGCTCTCTGCCTTCTGTGAGCTCTTTTTTTCTTTCTTGTTCCTGCTACTCTGCACTTCGTGTGCATTTAAGACATTACACAAACAGTATTGGTGAAAACAAATAGACAACCTTCTATCAAAGTACACAGTATATAACAACATACTTTCTGTTCACAGAACTTTTCGTTTTCTCATTGGAATATTCAGATCACCTTGTATGTTTGTCCCTGTGTGTTCTAGTGCATCCCTTTTTTGTTTGCTCTATTAAGGGCTTATTAAGCCTTTGTATGTACTGTGTTTGTCAGGCTTAATAATTGTTTAGACTTACAGTATCTGAAAATGTCAATCCTTTAATTGTTTTTTCTTTGATTTCTTTCCCAAGGACTTGATGTCAAGTGCGAAGCCTGCCAGCGATTTTTCCGTGATGGTTTGACAATATCTTTCACCAAAATACTGACTGATGAGGCTGTCAGTGGATGGAAATTTGAAATCCATGTAAGTTCTGTGACTGGAATTTAGAGACCATCATTAGTTCTCCAATACCATATAGGCTACTCTAATAGTTTGTGTTCCTCTTAATCAAAAACCATACGCAGTGCTTCGAAACAGCATAGTTTCTCTTGAATTGAGTTTTTCATTAGCCAACAGGGCTAATCGGTTATTTTCAGCGCTTTAGTCGTGTTTTTTTTTTTTTTTTTTTTTTTTTGTCCGTTTCATTAAATCACCACAGCAGTGATCAAAGGCCTTCTTTCACTAATGTCGGGGAAGATGCCAGCAGTAGGAGACCGCTCTGACTCATACCCCTCTTAAGAGGCAGTGGCTTCTTTTAGCTCAACACAATTGTCCAAAATAAGATAGAGATTTCTCACAATACTGAGGAGTACAATATATCTTTCACAGTATAACTCAGACTTTGTTTCTCTCTTGTCATCACCTGTGTTTCTTCTCTGCAGAGGTGCATAATCAACAACACCCATCGTCTGATGGAACTGTGTGTGACCAAGCTCTCTCAGGACTGGTTTCCTCTCCTAGAGCTCTTGGCCATGGCCACAAACCCCCACTGCAAGTTTCACATTTACAATGGTACCCGGCCCTCAGAGACGGTGCCTGCTGGGGTGCAGCTGGCTGAAGACGAGCTCTTCGCTCGCCCACCTGACCCTCGCTCTCCCAAGGTAAGGTGTTGTCTTTTTTTTTTTCTTTTTTTTTTCTCCCTCCCCCACACACACATTGGTTTGTTTATTTTCAACAGGTTGAATAATCTGACTTCCATGTGCTTCCTGTGTTTTGTTTTGTTTTGTTTGTTGGTTTTCCTGCAGGGCTGGTTGGTGGATTTAATAAACAAATTTGGCACGTTAAACGGGTTTCAAATTCTGCATGATCGATTCATGAGTGGTCAAGCTCTGAATGTTCAGATCATCGCTGCACTCATAAAGTAAGAGAACTCCAAGGACTTTGACCTGTTATGTATATGTCAGGTGTTGCAGTTCTTATGGTTTAACGTTGATTTGGTTTGTGTGGCTTCTTTGCAGGCCTTTTGGGCAGTGCTATGAGTTTCTCACTTTGCACACGGTGAAGAAGTACTTCCTTCCTGTTATAGAAATGGTTCCCCAGTTTCTAGAAAACCTCACTGATGAGGAGCTGAAAAAAGAAGCCAAGAATGAAGCCAAAAACGATGCCCTGTCTATGATAATCAAGTCATTGAAGAACCTGGCTTCACGAGTACCAGGGCAAGAGGAAACAGTGAAGAACATGGAGATTTTTAGGTTAAAAATGATTCTTAGGTGAGGGCTCCAGGAATTTAATACGACACAATTTCTATATTTATTAGGTTATGGAACTTTCAGAAATAATTCTGACTAACCACCTTTGTCACAGGTTATTGCAAATTTCTTCTTTTAATGGCAAAATGAATGCACTAAATGAAGTAAATAAGGTGATCTCAAGTGTCTCGTACTACACACACCGTCACGGCAACCCAGAAGAGGCAGAGTGGCTCACGGCAGAGCGCATGGCGGTAAGTTGTGCTTGTGGTCCAGTTCGAAGGCTTGTAATATTTTCGAGGTTATGAATAACTACATTTAGTGGGTGGTGTTTAGTCTGCATTAGGGTGTGGTTTGCCCTCTAACACTTGACAAATGTGCTATAGCTCTTACATAAAGATATAAGATGAATGTAAGCTTTTGTCCTTTAGGAGTGGATTCAGCAGAACAACATTTTGTCCATTGTGCTGCGGGATAGCCTTCATCAGCCCCAGTATGTGGAGAAACTGGAAAAGATCCTGCGCTTTGTCATTAAGGAGAAAGCTCTTACGCTTCAGGACCTGGACAACATTTGGGCTGCACAGGTATTTAAAAAAAATTGCTTAATTTTTTAGTTTATTTGGATAAACTGTTAATTGGGCTAATATATTCCACTAATTTGCTTTGCCTTGAAGGAAATAAACAATGTTTTTGCATCCTAATCTGTAGGCTGGGAAGCATGAGGCTATTGTGAAGAATGTTCATGATCTCCTTGCAAAATTGGCATGGGATTTCTCACCTGAACAACTAGACCATCTTTTTGACTGTTTTAAGGTTAGTTTTCAGTCTGATGATGATACCGTGGTGAACCTGAAAAATGTAGTTATTTACTGTAACATATTCTCTTGTCAAATAATTGAGTCGTAAAATGAATGTCAAAAATTCTGCAAGGATTCATAACCTAAACATTTTTATTCTAGATTTTGTATAAATGTGACTTAAGGCAAAGATTATGTATTGCCTATAATTAAGACCACACACATTACTTCGTGTCTGATCCCAATACCTTCTGAAATGGCTTACAGGAAAGCTGGACAAATGCAAGTAAAAAGCAACGGGAGAAGTTACTGGAACTAATTCGTAGGCTGGCAGAAGATGATAAAGATGGTGTGATGGCACACAAAGTGCTCAATCTGCTCTGGAACTTGGCCCATAGTGATGATGTTCCTGTGGATATCATGGACCAGGCCCTCAGTGCTCATATCAAGATCTTGGACTACAGCTGTTCCCAGGTATGAGCATGCACAGAACCTCCGAAAGCACTTGATAGGATAATACTAATTAACAGGAATAGGGATCCTTCTCAAAATTAGATTGAACAAGTTATTCTATCTGTATGCGAAAACTTGTAAATACGGCATACCTTTTTTTTAAATTTTATTTATTTTTTTTATACATTATAAAGTGCTGCTTTGTTTACTGTTGTTGCTGTGAGCAACCATGTTGATTTGTCGTCACTTTTTGAGATTGTCTGTGTTTGAGATTTGAATTGGTCATTGTTATTTCTCAGTCTACAGGAAATTAGACCTGCTTAAAAATCTATTAAAAGCCTTTATTTGTGTCTTAATATGATTTCAGTTCCAGATCAGCGTTGATTCTGCAGCATTCACACCCAACATAAAAACCTTGCATAAACAGAGCATCACTATTCCTACTTATTATCTATGACCAATGACCATACACTATACAGTACTACCTCACCCCTTACCTCACCCCTGACTGTCGACACACTGTAAAGACTGATTCCTCAACCCAGTTAGGATATTTAGCCCATGACAACTTAGTGGGTTCTTCCTGACCTTACAATATTTAACTTTTCTGCATTGTTGGTACTCTCTTACCATTTTATGGCCTGCATTGTTGATATTAACCACATTTGTGTGGTATTTTTGACTGAGCTTTAATTTTGATCAAGCCATTTCAGTTCAGTTAATTGCTGACTGATGATTAAGTCAAAACATGTGTTTATGCATCTCAATTTTTTATGGGTTTTTTTTTTTTTTTTTTTTTTTTTTTTTTTTTTTAGGACCGAGATACCCAGAAGATCCAGTGGATAGATCGCTTCATTGAAGAGTTGCGATCAAATGATAAATGGGTAATCCCTGCACTGAAGCAAATTCGAGAGATCTGCAGTCTGTTTGGAGAGGCTCCTCAAAATCTCAGGTAAAAATGCAGGCCTATGTCATTAGCGATGATCTGTCTCTGTTCTGGTTTCAGAGAAAACTGAGGGACATTTTTTGAAAACTTTCTCAGTAAACTTATACACATAGAATTGTCATATTAACACAGATATATACATCCAGTTACTGTAATATAATTGTAGCAAACACATCGTGCACATGCTGTTGTTTTGCAGAAGGAAAATACCTATTAACTTAACAAGCTTAGCAAGGTACGTATAAAATTAATTTAGGATATAATAATTTGTTTTAAACTTTGCTGGATTACTTGCTCAGATTCAGCATAAATCAGTGGGCCTGTTTTTCAGAGTCAGATTGAATAAGCCTACTTCATAGACTGAAAAGTATTTTCTACTGAAAAACCTGTTCTTTTAACGTAAAACCTATTTAATTTGTCTTTGATAACTGGCCCAAAAACTACAACAGCTTTTAAAAATCTTAATTATTCCTCTTCTCCTCTTTCTCAGCCTAATCTAATTATCAATCGCTGGCTCCAACAGGGTAGCATTTGGATTCAGACATGTACTGCATTTACTCGCACTTTAAATGCTGTTTTCTCTCTAAATCTCATTTGATAAGATTCCTGATTTAAACATGCCTTTCAAAATCGGTAAAACAACTATAGAACAGCTGATTGCATTGGGCTTATACACCTCTCATTTTTTTTGTTTTCTTTTTTTCCTCCCATTATCAATTATAGTCAAACGCAGAGGAGCCCACATGTTTTTTATCGCCATGATCTTATTAACCAACTCCAGCACAATCATGCATTGGTCACTCTGGTAGCTGAGAATCTGTCTGCATACATGGAGAATATGAGGCAGTTCTCTAAAGGTGGGTTATTTAAGATAATAAAAGGTTAAGAAGGTCCATTGTGCTCATGTGTGTTGGATAGGTGTGATTTATGATTTTTGAGTTTTGTTATTTCAGCAGAGCACACAGACTTTGACCCTCAGACGGTCAGGCCTGGAAGTCGATACAGTCATGTGCAGGAAGTGCAGGAGCGTCTGAACTTTTTGAGGTATGAAAATTTTATTTATTTATTTATTTATTAAATGTAAGAATTGGTATACACACAATATTCTAACAGCTGTCAGTAAAGATGATGTTCTGTGGGCAGGAGGAAATCCAGTCTCTTAAAATGAAAATCTCATCCATGTTGAATGTTTTACTCTAAAGCATGGACATGTTCTTGTATGTGTGCCAGTCAATAGGCTGAAGTTGCACCCATACCAAACGGTTAGAAGTAGGATAAAGGGATATAACTTTTTAAATTATGGAGTGTACAATAAAATGTCCAACTTTGCCAGCGAGTAAAAGAATGAAGACATGCCATGTAAATAAATGGACCACTCCAGCAAGTTTAATGCAAAATGCCATTTAAATCTAAACCAATGCTTTGATAGTGCGGTATACAAAACGTCTGTTCATAGATGTGTGTCGAGGACCATGCCGATTACTGAATCTGAAATTATGGTGATATATAGCCAAGCAATACATGATTTTTACTATCAGGCAGTGGTGATGCACCAAGTGGAGACATGGTGTGTATATATGAGAAACAAAAAAGAATTTAGAAATTTATTAATATAAATTTTTGTTGCGGTAATAAAACACTACAGGGGCAAATAAAGGACCTGCCTGAAAACAAGGTCCCCTAAGATTCTATCTGGGTTAAACTTTAAATAAAAAAAAATAATAATAAAAAAAAACATGGTTTGCTTCCATATACACTATATGGCCAAAAGATTGTGGATTTAGATTTCCCTTCCCTGGCACTTAGGAGCCCAAACCTGTTCCAGCATGACAATGTACCTGTGCACAAAGTGAGGTCCATGAAGTCATGGTATTCCAAGGCTGGTGTAGAAGACATTGAGTGTTCTGTACAGAGCCTGAACTTAATCCCACTGAACACCTTTGGGATGAACTTGAATGCAGACTGCACACCAGGCCTCTTCACCCTACAGGAGTGCCTGACCTCACTAATGCTGCTGGACTTGCTCTTTAAAAATGGTTTGTTCAATTATATTTAAGAGGAAAGAGCAGGATAAACACAATTGTGACATCATAGTTGGGATTCAAGCACTACGCAGGTAATATCTGAATGTTCTGAGAAATCAATTTGTGCTTTTGCTTTAGTAGTTGCTGGGGAGTGTTTTTCTTGGTTCAAACCCCAGCACCACCAAGCTAGGTTAAGGGCCTTGCTCAACCTGTCTGCTCCAAGAACACTGTACCATGGTTGACCCCAAATTCTTAACCAGCTAGGATATGTGAAGAAAGGACTTTCACTGTGCTGTAATATGTAGGGATGCACCGAAATGAAAATTCTTAGCTGAAGCCAAATATAATGAAAAACTTGGCCGAATACCGAACACGTTTTTTCCATTTATTTTGCCATTTGTTTCACCCTTGCATAAATTAAATAGTCAAAATGTGCTAAGAAAAAATCAATTACAAAAACTACAATTTCAAAATAGTTATTTAGCACTGAACATTTTTTTTTCATTCCAGCAGGCATAGGCTACCAACAAGGCACAATATAACTTTAAATAAATAAATGAGTAAAATAAAAATATTTTGATGTGGTCATCTTTGAGTCCCCCTTGAGTAGCCGATGTTAGGCCTATAACTGACTGCCGAAAGAATGTAACACTCTGTGGCCTACAACAAAAAGTGCATTGACGAGTGCAAAAAATGGTTATAATCGGTTATATACGGCTGATTATATTGGGGATATATACCGCTTGCTTCCCTGTACACCTCGTGGAGTATTATAGTAGATATAGTATACTTAGATACGTTGTTAATGTTATGTTCCTTGATGGATTTAGTTAGTTAAAAAACTATAGAATAGTTCATTTAGTCCACGCTGGTTTCTCTGCTCCCAGTCCATAGTACTAGTTCATGTTTCTTGTTTTGTGTTTTGACTCTGTTTTCTGTGACTGCAACTTTGATTGCTGCTTTGCCCCGTTTATGCCTGTTTGCTGATCGCCCGATAACCCTTTGCCTGTCTTGACCTACGTTTTTTGGATTACGATTTGGATTTGACTGCCTGCCCTTAAATAAATACGTCTTTACCAGCTTCCGTACTCAACTCCCTTACGTCTCGCGACGTGACAGGATACTCCAGAACAGAAACAAAACAAACGCACGTGTCCACAGTAAACAATGTCACGGTTGTCAACATCCGAAGAGCATGCGCTCGCTGTGCACTCGTGCACGTAGCTCGTGCATGCGCGCGCCCCCTCATCTCTCCGAGCGTGCTGCCGGAAGTGGAGGTCGTGACATTCACGCATCTCACTCTGGTTGCTAGGCTATTTGGTCATGTCATCAAACACGTCATTGTTCGGTCAAATTTATTCGGCCAAACACCAAGAGTGCTTTTTTTTGCTTTTTTCGGCCTAGTGATTTCGGTTGCTGAACATTCGGTGCATCCCTAGTAATATGTATATGTGACAAATAAAAAGGTTGCTTTTTTTAATATTTTTATTCCCAGGTTCTTGCTGAAGGATGGGCAACTGTGGCTCTGTGCTCCTCAGGCCAAACAGATCTGGAAGTGCCTGGCAGAGAATGCAGTGTTCCTTTGTGATCGTGAAGCCTGCTTCAAATGGTACTCCAAACTGATGGGGGACGAGCCGGACCTTGACCCCGACATCAACAAGGACTTTTTTGAGAACAACGTGCTCCAGCTGGATCCTTCTCTGCTGACTGAAAACGGCATGAAATGCTTTGAGCGCTTCTTTAAAGCAGTGAACTGCAGAGAGGGCAAGCTGGTGGCCAAGCGCCGAGTGTATATGATGGATGACCTGGAACTGATTGGACTGGATTACCTGTGGAGGGTATGTGTTTCAACCAAAACGGGGTTTTTTTTGTTTGTTTGTTTAGTTGGGGTTTTTTTTGTTTTTGTTTTTGGTAGTATCACCACTGAGTGGTACAGGAAGAGCTTGATTGGGTTAATTTGGAGTTTTCTAGCCTACATGTAGGAGTGGCCTGCTCAATTCTGTGTCTCCAAGATTTGTTCTCAATTTTTTAAAGTATGATTTTTGTCATCATAATTATTCGAGGACCCGCTTAGATCCTCTTTTATAGGTTTAAAAATCCAAATTCCCAATGGCAATACACACACAAGCCTGAGCGTCAGCCACTGAAAATAGTCACACTAAAGATGTGTTACCCTAGCAACCGAATTTCTATATCCTTAATGTAAAACATGGATTTTGGGGTGGCTGTGACCTAGTTATTTCACATAATGGAGGAACTAATGTGAGGCTTCCAGGAAGCTCCTTTGTTTCTTGATTTAAGCACAACATGGCATAGTGTGTGTCTCTTAAATCATCACATTGCTCATATAGCAGTATAGAAATTAGGCTGTTTTTTAGGCTGTTTTGCTAGGCCGTTTCCTCCAGGCCAGTACTTTTAATGGAAAGGTGTAAATTTAGCTTGAATTTGCTTTTCTAATCTCTGGGCATCCATCAGGTCATTTTGGTCCTTGAGGAGAAATTAAGTGCTCTTGTTTTGAGAATTTTTACAAAGCTATCATGATAGTTTCCCACAGACCAGCAGTTAGCTACCGGAATATTTGTTGGCGAATAATGCACAGTTAATACTTAAAATGAAGGGTGCATCGAGCAGATATTGAGTGTTAGTCTTGAGGCTTTAAAATTTGATTTCGTATTCCATTCAATTCAGTTTTATTTGTAGAGCACTTTTTACAATGGACATTGTCCCAAAGCAGCTTTACAGAAAAATATTAATTCAGGACATAGCTTTTAAATATATGAATTTATCCCTAATGAGCAAGCCAGGGGCGACAGTGGCAAGGAAATACTACCAGAGATGCTACAAGGAAGAAACCTTGAGAGGAATCACTCAAGCAGAAAGTATGCTTCACTTTTACGTGTACGCTAGGAACAGTGTACTGTATGCGCCTTGCCTGATTTTTCTAACCATGAGTACTTTGTTGGCAACAGTGACCCAGGGCAGTTGAATCTCCAGGTAGTTGAAGGAAAAAAATGGAATAAATGGAAGGGACAGAAACAAGTGCAGGTTAGAAAGAACCCACATATGTATAATTCTAGCCTTTGAGTGTATAAGGATTTGTATATGGGTGGTAATCATGGAGAGAGATTGCCCAAGCATTGTTCTTGTTCTCTAACTGACATGCTTTACTGCTCTGTACTGACTCTTCTAGGCCGGGAGGGGTAGTGCAAGTTGTCGTAATGCGCACGCCTCGATCACCTGTGTATGAGTACATGTCAAATGGAGTATACTTTGAAAGGCTATGTGTACGACTGTGCGTATATGCTAATGTACATATAGAAAAACGAAGTATACCAGAGACTTCAAAAAGAAGCCCATCCTCATGTGGGTGACACCAGATAGCACATTTATAGAAGGGATTGATTTATTTATAATTGCACTAATACTACATGGTCAAGTAGTGCAGTTGTGTAACCAGGAAAATTCATTACAGTTTTTACATGAAGTTTGTTTTGTTGAACACTGAGGTGCCATCCTCAGTGATGTTTAGGCTGCACCATGTGGGGCCATCCTCAGCAGCAGCATGTGACTTCCAGTTGATGAGAACTCCAACCAGAAGTAGGGCATCAAGATGGATCAGGCAGGTCTGCAGAGCAGAAGGGGTCAGGATCACTGGTATCTCATTAACGTAATGGTTAAGGACAACATACTTTGCGTGAGTGCAAGCAGGGACTAGGGACAAGACTAGCTATGACGGCATAACTAAAAGTGAAAGCCAGAAGGTAACACAGACATGAGTGCTCCTTAGGTCATAAGGTGGCCAGCCATTCCATCATCATCAAACCTGGGTGAAAGTGGGGGAGGGTGACCTCATTTAAACATCCCAATTCACCACAACACTCTATACCTGTGAGCCCTCTAGATCTGCTCATTTACTTAAGATAAAAAACTATTCACAAAAGGCTTGACTAAACAAATTTTTGGCTTAAACACAGAGACTGTGTCTGAGTCCCGAACACTAATTGGAAGGCTGTTCCATAACTGTGGGGCTTTGTAAGAGAAAACTCTTCCCCTGCTGTAGCCTTCACTATTCGAGGTACCAACAAATTGCCTGAACTTTTTGATCTAAGTAGGTGTGGTGGATCATAAAAGACCAAAAGTTCGCTCAGGTACCGTGGCACGAGACCATTTAGTGCTTTATAGGTCAATAGTAGTATTTTATAATCAGTGTGAAATTTTACTGGGAGCCAATGCAGTGTGGATAAGATAGGGGTGATGTGGTCATACTTTCTGGTTCTAGTAAGGACTCTAGCAGCTGCATTCTGGACTAACTGGAGCTTGTTTATGCGCCTACTGGAACATCCAGACAGTAAGGCATTACAATAATCCAACCTAGAGGTGAGGAAAGCATGAACTAATTTTTCTGCATCGTGTAGTGACATTATTATATGAGACGAAATTACTAGGATAGCCTTGTATTATCTACATGAGCGTCAAATGCAAGACTGGAGTCAATAATCACACCAAGGTCTTTTACTGTTGCACATGATGAAACAGAAAGGCCATCCAGAGTTACTATGTAATCAGAAAGCTTACTTCTAGCTGCATGTGGTCCTAGTACATGTACGTCTGTCTTGTCAGAAGTAAGAGGAAGTTAATAAGCATCCAGTGTCTAATGTCCTTTACACATTCCTCAACTTTACTAAGCTGCTGTCTGTTATCTGGCTTCGCTGAAACATACAACTGGGTATCATCAGCATAACAGCGGAAGCTAATTACATGTTTATGAATAATTTGACCTAGAGGTAGTGTATAAAGAAAAAAGCAGTGGGCTTAAAACAGAACCTTGCGGAACACCAAACTTTACCTCAGTATGCACAGAGAAGTCTCCATTTACATCTACGAACTGATAACGCTCAGCCAAATAAGACCTGAGCCAGGAGAGGGCTGTTCCCTTAATGCCAGCAACGTTTTCTAGTCTATCAGGGAGGAGACTAGTATGATCAGTTGTATCAGAAGCTGCACTAAAGTCAAGCAACACAAGCAAGGAAACACAACCCTGATCAGAGGGCAGTAGTAGGTCTTTTACCACTTTAACCAGTGCTCTGTGCTATGATGAGGCCTAAATCTTGACTGATACATTTCATGAATATTATTTTTTTTTGTGTGTGTATATGTACGAGCATAGCTGCTGTGCTGCAACCTTTTCTAATATCTTGGAGATAAAGGGGAGATTTGATATTTGCCTATAGTTAGACAATTGACTCTGGTCGAGGTCAGGTTTTTTAATCAGGGGTTTGATAACTGCTAGTTTAAATGACTTATGTACATAGCCAGTGCTAAGGGAAGAATTTTTTTATCTTTTAGAAGGGGTTTGATTACTTCTGGAATAATCTGTTTGAAGAAACATGTAGGTAAGGGATCTAGTATACAAGTTGATGATTTTGATGAAGAAATTAAGTTTGTTCTGTCTCTCAAAGTGGGGTAAAACATTTTAGTTCTTGATCTAATAGTTATAGTCTTTTCAAGTCTGATTTCCCAAAGTGATCTGCTGTAATGTTTTATGGCATGAACGTATGTAATACCAATGGACACCATACAGATGTGAGCAACATGTATCCAGCAGAGGTACATGTTGAGGGTACCAGCAGAGGGCTTTAAGACAGTTCCTAAAATTGCTTGCTTACTGTGGATGTATCACTTAGTATGAACTATATTGTGTATTGGTTGATACCCAGAGCTTTGATATCCACATATTTCAATTTCACAGAACAGCATGGGGAAGCTCTTAATCTGTCTTTCCCCCTCTTTAGGTTGTGATCCAAGGAAGTGATGACATTGCTAACCGAGCGATTGATTTACTTAAAGAGATCTATACAAACCTTGGACCAAAATTACAAGCCACTCAGGTAAGACGTCTTTCCAGTGACAGTGTTTAAATCGTTTTGTATGACCGTACAGGCATGTCTGCTGCTGCTCTAGCATATCTAACATATTTTCAGAAAGCTAAATGCTCACTGTTTTGATATCGGTGTTGCGGTGCATTGCGTTGCAGGTGGAGATCCATGAAGATTTTATTCAGTCTTGCTTTGACCGGCTCAAAGCCTCCTATGACACGCTGTGTGTGCTGGATGGAGATAAGGACAGCATTAACTGTGCCAGGCAGGAGGCCATCCGCATGGTGCGCGTCCTCACTGTGCTCAGGGAGTACATCACAGAATGTGACAGTGACTACCACGAGGAGAGAACCATCTTGCCAATGTCCAGGTCTCTCGCACGTGCCATTATTAAAGTTCTTCGGTTTCAGTGATGAACTCCGTATCTTAATGAATTGTAGCCTTTTTTTCATGCTTCTCTTTTTTTGCAGAGCGTTTCGTGGGAAGCACATCACCCTCATTGTGCGGTTTCCAAACCAAGGTCGGCAGGTGGATGACCTGGACATCTGGTCCCACACCAACGACACCATTGGTTCTGTGAGACGCTGCATTCTCAATCGGATAAAGGCAAACAGCGCGCACACCAAGATCGAGCTCTTCATCGGCGGGGACATCATTGATCCTGCTGATGACAGGAAATTGATTGGGCAACTCAATCTCAAAGACAAAACAGTATGGGTTTTCCATTTGTCTTTTTTTCTGATGGTGTGCTCTGGCTGTTTTATTGCATCAAAGCTAGAAGCTCTGGGCTATAAATGATTGTCATGGTGTGTTCCGTCGTCTTTTTTTCTTTACTTCTCAGCTTATCACGGCCAAGCTCACCCAGGTCAGTGCCAACATGCCTTCAAGCCCAGACAGCTCCTCCGACTCTTCCACCGGCTCCCCTGGGAACCATGGCAACCACTATAGCGATGGACCAAACCCTGAAGTTGAGAGCTGTCTTCCTGGAGTGGTGAGGACCATGACTTTCTCTTAATCAGAGTCGAGCTGTATGCTTTCCTGTCCTCTTATTAATCTATATTGATTCCAGAAATATTCTTGCCCAGACAGATTAGCAAAAATTGCTAAAATATTTATTTTGCACTGTTGTAGGATTGTCATTAAATTACTTTGTGCACTCTGTTTTGTAGATAATGTCCCTGCACTTGCGCTACATCTCATTCTTGTGGCAAGTTGCTGACCTGGGCTGTAGTCTCAATATGCCTCTTCTGCGAGATGGAGCTCGGGTTCTTATGAAGCTCATGCCTCCAGGTGCTTCAACTGGTCTCACCTGAATGTGCTTTTGATCGCTATCTGCAATTATTGGATTGCTCAATTCATGCCATACTCATGTTCTTTACCAGATAATACTACAGTGGAAAACCTGAGAGCCATCTGCCTGGATCATGCCAAACTCGGAGAAAGCAGCCTTAGCCCCACCCTCGACTCCCGCTTCTTTGGTCCATCACCTTCACAAGTCCTTTACTTGATAGAGGTTTGTCTGCTGTGCCTGTTCTCTCAGAAATACATGCTTCAGTCCTTGTTTTAATTATTCTGTCAGTCTGTGTTGGGCAAAAAGAATGGTAATAGTTGGCAAAAATTAAATAAATCATGTTACACTACTTCAGAATAGTTTCACAATACATATGTCTGAATTCACTGTATAATTCTCACTGTTCTCAGGTGGTTTATGCCTTACTGATGCCAGCTAGTGGCACACTGGGAGAGGATGCTAGTGACTTCCAGTACAATTTCTTGAGGAGTGGCGGCCTACCTTTGGTCTTGAGTATGCTGACCCGAAATAATTTCCTTCCAAATGCTGACATGGAGACACGCCGAGGAGCCTATCTCAATGCACTAAAAATAGCCAAGCTCCTGCTTACAGCGGTGGGCTTTGGTCATGTGAAGGCTGTGGCTGAAGCTTGCCAGCCTGTGGCAGACGGGAACATCCCAGTGTCACCTGTAAGTTTTCTCCTTTGCAGCTTCATATAGCTTCCTTGTGAATAGGTGACCATGGGATGTATTATCAGATAAGATGTATCAATTGTTTGCTGTGCTTTTTTTTAAAGAATCTCTTCTGAATGTAAGATTAAAAGAAAAGAATATACAGGAAAAAAAACAAAACATTACTGCTAGGTGTGTCAGTGCAGTGCACTTATGTCTGCAAATGTGACCTTTCACTACAAGTTGCTTAAGGGTCCCCCTGCTGAACACTTTCCATCACATTTAGACCATACTGGCTCTCTCTGTCTAGGGCTCAGCAAATGTCAAGAGTATATGGTGTCTTGAGAGTTCGGGTACTTCGATTACAGACCCATGCCTGCCCTTCATAATGATTTGCTCCTTACTTCTTAAAAAAAAAATAAAAAAAATTGCAAGTCATCTCTTAGTCTGAGTGAATTTACTCTGAAAAAGGACGCTCTTGTTCTATAGGAATGATCTAGGGAATTACAGTTCCCTTAAAATCACGGTTTAAATCTGAAACTGAGGCCAGATTTGTGATCAATTTGTTTCTTTGTTTGTTTGTTTACTTATTTATTTCCAACAAGCAAATGTATTTTATTTTTATTTTTTCTCCTTGGCCGTCAAGTGTGTGGGGTGTTTGGGTTTTTTTTTTTTTTTTTTTTTTTTTGCCTTATTTGTTGTCGTTTTCGTTCATTAACCCATCAACATGGCCTCTCTGTGGTTCTCCGCAGATAAACCAGGCCACTCATGACCAGGCGCTGGTGCTTCAAAGCGCCCTGCAAAACATCCCAAATCCCTCAGCTGAGTGCATGCTGCGGAACGTGGCCATCCGTCTGGCTCAGCAGATCTCTGATGAGGTATACTTCAAATGGTTCAAAGCACCTCTAAATAGTAAACACTTCCTTGCTTTTGAGATTGCGCAACCTGAAGGATCTATTTCTAGGCTCACCCGAAGAAAAAACATGACGCAATTGTCCGTCTGAGTTTACGGAGCATGGCACGCTATCTTTTCTCATATTTTGTTTGTGTGTGTTTTTTTTAATTTTTTTTTTTTATTTGTTTCTTTCTTTCTTTTTTTTACAGAACATGTTTCAGTCTTAAAAGCTTCACTTCTAATAAAAGAAAAAAATAAATGTAGAGGTTTTTTTTTTATTCTTTCTCACACAGAATTTTTTCCAGGCCTCTAAGTATATCCCAGACATTGGTGTGATTAGAGCGGTTCAGAAGATTGTCTGGGCCTCTGGTTGTGGTTCTATTCAACTTGTCTTCAGTTCCATCGAGGAGATCAGCAACATCTATGAGAAGGTGCAATGTTATCAACATTGGATTTTATCATTATGCGTGGTTTTAGTGTTTTTTTTTTTTTGTTTGTTTTTGTTTTTTTAAAATGTATTTGTTTTATTTATCTATTTATTTATTTATTTTATTCCAAATCTGAAACTTCCTTAAATTGTATATTACTCCTGGATTACTACAATGCAAGCTTACTTTGTGCTGTGTATTTATTTTATTATTGTTTTATTTTCATCTTTTTTATAGACTAATGCAGGGAATGAGCCAGATGCAGAGGATGAGCAGGTATGCTGTGAGGCCTTGGAGGTCATGACCCTGTGCTTTGCCCTTATCCCGACTGCGCTAGATGCACTTAGCAAAGAGAAGGCCTGGCAGACCTTCATCATTGACTTACTGTTGCACTGTCAAAGCAAGTGAGTACCACACATTCACTCAGCAAGCGTACTGACCATGGCGAACATCCCATTTGCTCAGTATGCTGGGCTGTATCATGGAGCTGTTATTTTTATATTTCTTTTGCTTGCTTGTTCCCAGGTCTGTTCGCCAAATGGCCCAAGAACAGTTCTTCCTCATGGCCACTAGGTGTTGCATGGGTCACAGGCCTCTCCTGTTCTTTATTACCCTCCTCTTCACAGTTTTAGGTGTAAGTGTTTAACTTTTACCTATTGGGAAAAATAAATAACCTGAGGAAAGTGACCTACGGTTTGAAAAGGGTCATTTTTCTGATGTATGTTCTTGCATGTTCTAGAGCACTGCAAAAGAACGAGCCAAGCACGCTGGTGATTACTTCACCCTCTTGAGGCACTTGCTCAACTACGCATATAATAGCAATATCAACCTCCCCAATGCAGAAGTTCTTCTCAACAATGAGATTGATTGGTTAAAAAGGATCAAGGTATGGTTAATTCCAGCAGCTTTTCCACTGAACTTGTTGGGTTTGTTTTCCCCTCAGGAATTTCGATTAAACTTTTAAACACACTTTCTCAAGATTTTTTTTTTTTTCTTTTTTTTTTCTTTTTTAGGATGAGGTTAAGAGAACTGGAGAGACCGGGGTGGAAGAGACCATATTAGAGGGTCATATCGGTGTCACAAAGGAGCTACTGGCTTTCCAGACAGCAGAAAAGAAGTATTACATAGGTTGTGAAAAGGGGGGAGCCAACCTCATCAAGGTGAGCTGTATAGTCCTAGTTTCTTTTAGCTACTTTGTTTTCTGATTGAGTCACGAGGCAGGAGTTTTTAGAATTGTAGCTGCACAGGACAATGGCATCTGAGTAAGAGGTCCGTTTTGGATGTACAGATTTTCTTTTGTGCCACTTTCTTTGCTTACCATTGCCACATTTTTCTTTTCCAGGAGCTGATCGATGACTTCATCTTCCCTGCCTCTAATGTGTACCTGCAATACATGAAGAGTGGAGAGTTCCCCCCTGAGCAGGCCATACCTGTGTGTAGCACTCCTGCCACCATCACAGCTGGCTTTGAACTCCTGGTCGCACTTGCTGTTGGATGTATGCGCAATCTCCGACAGATTGTTGACACCCTAACTGACATGTACTACTCGGGTATGGATCATTTCCTATCTATTTTATCTATAATAGCTAAACTGTGGAAAAGCACTTGTTTAATTTCAAGCTAGTTCAGCATGACCTACAGGTACATCTTATTGAAATTGAATATCGTAGAAAGTTTATTTAAAAAAAAAAAAAAAAAAAATTCTGTAATTTAATTCAGAAAGTGGATATTTCATATATTGTAGATTCATTACACAAAGTGAAATATTTCAAGCCTTTTTTGTTTTAATCTTGATTATGGTAATATTAGAATAAAGAATTTATAATACAGAAATGTGTACCTTCTGAAAAGTATATTAATTTATGTACTCAATACTTTGTCGGGGCTCCTTCTGCACAAATTACTGCATCAATGCGGCGTGGCATGGAGGCAATCAGCCTGTGGCACTGTTGAGGTGTTTCGGAAGCCCAGGCTGCTTTGATAGCGGCCTTCAGCTCGTCTGCATTGTTGGGTCTGGTGTCTCTCATAGATTCTCTATGGGGTTCAAGTCAGGCGAGTTAATGGCCAATCAAGCACATAATACCATGTTCAGCAAACCAGTTACAAGTAGTTTTGGCACTGTGGGCAGGTGCCAAGTCCTGCTGGAAAAGGAAATCCGCATCTCCATAAAGCTTGTCAACAGATGGAAGCATGAAGTGCTCTAAAATCTCCTGGTAGACGCTGCATTGAGTCTCGACTCGAGAAAACACAGTGGACCAACACCAGCAGATGACATGGCACCCCAAATCATCACTGACTATGGAAACTTCACACTGGACTTCAAGCAACTTGGATTCTGTGCCTCTCCACTATTCCTCCAGACTCTGAGACCTTGATTCCCAAATGAAATGCAAAATGTACTTTCATCTTCCCCATGATTGTGGTTGTGTGTACTGAACCAGACTGAGAGATTAAAGGCTATTTTGAGATACTGGATTTTTGATTTCCATGCTGTAAGCTGTAATCAAGATTTAAAAAAAAAAAATTCACTTTGTGTAATGAATATATGAAAGTTACACTTTTATAATTAAATTACTGGGGGGGGACTTTTCCACGATATTCTAATTTTTTGAGATGCACCTGTAAGTTGAGCTAGAATGAATAAAAAAAATTCTGAAAATCCCTTGCAGGTTGTGAGGCACTTACAGAATGGGAGTATTTGCCACCAGTAGGCCCAAGGCCTACTAAAGGCTTCGTAGGGCTGAAGAATGCAGGTGCCACTTGCTATATGAACTCGGTCATCCAACAGCTCTACATGATCCCACCCATCAGAAACGGCATCTTGGCTATTGAGGGCACAGGCAGCGATGTGGATGATGACATGTCTGGAGATGAGAAACAAGATAATGAGGTACCAGTGCCCTTTTTTTGGGTTTAGTGCACACTGCCCTAGTGTAAATATGTCTGAACCCTACATTCTAGATAAGCGTGGTGCTGTTGGCTTAAATCAAGAGTTTTCCTTCTAAAACTCAAATTAAAAACAAGATATTGAGGACACTGTTTGCCCTGCTGTTCTTTATTCTCCATCCTTCCTTGTACATTATTATAACTACAGGGAAATCATTGCCCAATGATGATGCTTATCCTTTCTCAGTGTCATGTAACTGACAAATTGGCCATTTCTGGATGTGAGCGTGCCGTGTTGGCGTTGCCTAGAGCCGAGGGCAAATGTGCACATTTATTCAGTGTAATATTGAAGTGGAAAGCTAGGCTTGAACTGTTTTTGTTTTGTTTTGTTTTTTATTTGAAGCCTCTCTTAAACCCCGCTCATGTGACCTCATTCATAGTTTGGCTCATGTATAAAGGGGTTTGCAGAGAGGTTGCCACTTGAAAAAAGCTAGCTTTCTGCTATCAAATGTTAGCTGAAAATAACCCTGATTGTTCATGGGCTGTGTCAGTAACTGTTGATGTTTTTTGCAGAGCAATGTCGATCCACGTGATGAGGTCTTCAGTTATCACCACCAATTTGATGACAAGCCAGCACTCAATAAATCAGAGGACAGGAAAGAGTACAACATTGGGGTTCTTCGCCACCTGCAGGTGATCTTTGGACATCTTGCTTCTTCCCGACTGCAGTACTATGTTCCCAGAGGCTTTTGGAAACAGTTTAGGTAAATGTTCTTATTCTTCAATCTGTGTGTAAAAGTTTTCTTTCATGTTGAGGACAAGACCCTGCATGATGTTTCACAACACCTAATCACTTCTGATGACTGCATGTTTCTGTGGTGTATGTGTGTGTAGAAAGCTGATAGGTGTGAAGCTTTGTGATCTAATCTGGCTATGCGGCTCTTTCTCTCCATGCAGGTTGTGGGGTGAGCCGGTGAATCTGAGAGAACAACATGATGCCCTGGAGTTCTTCAACTCGCTTGTAGATAGTTTAGACGAGGCTTTAAAAGCACTGGGCCATCCTGCCATGCTGAGTAAAGTCCTCGGCGGTTCCTTTGCTGATCAGAAGATCTGTCAGGGGTGCCCTCATAGGTGTGTCTCGCTCAAACAAAATGTGGTTGGTTGAATATGAATGTTCTTATTTTATTAAAAAAAAAAAAAAAAAAACACTTCTTTTAATAACGTGTCTTTTTTTTTTTTTTTTTTTTTTTTTTAAGGTATGAATGCGAGGAATCCTTTACAACACTGAATGTAGATATAAGAAATCATCAGAATCTGCTTGATTCCATGGAGCAGTATGTGAAGGGTGACTTGCTTGAGGGTGCTAATGCCTACCATTGTGAAAAATGCAACAAGAAAGTAAGCAGTGCTTTTTTTTTTTTTTCTTTTTCTTTTTTTTTTTTTTTTTTTTTTTTTTTTTTTTTTTTTCTTTTTCTTTTTTTTTTTTTAAAAAGATCTGAGAGTTTGTTGAATTGTGAAAAATTTAATTAACCCTGTTTTTTTTTGTGTGCAAATGTACAGGTGGACACAGTGAAGCGCTTGCTTATTAAGAAGTTGCCTCCAGTACTGGCCATCCAGTTGAAGCGATTTGATTATGACTGGGAACGGGAGTGTGCTATTAAATTTAATGATTACTTTGAGTTTCCCCGTGAGCTGGACATGGAGCCCTATACAGTAGCAGGAGTAGCCAAGCTGGAAGGCTCTGATGTCCACCCTGAGAATCAGGTACCATGTCAATGAAAACTACCATGATCCACAGGGTTTAATGAATGCCTTTTGTTTTATCCTATAACCTGATCCATTTGTTCCTTGATTTTGTAAAATACAGGTCATCCAGCAGAACGAACCCTCCGAGCCAGAGGCACCATGCAGCTCACGCTATAGGCTTGTGGGGGTGCTAGTGCACTCAGGCCAGGCCAGCGGTGGTCACTACTACTCTTACATTATCCAGAGGAATGGCAGTGGCAGCGAGGGTGAAACGAATCGCTGGTACAAGTTTGATGATGGCGATGTCACAGAGTGTAAGATGGATGATGACGAGGAGATGAAGAACCAGTGCTTTGGGGGAGAGTACATGGGTGAAGTGTTCGACCACATGATGAAGCGCATGTCCTACCGGAGGCAGAAGCGCTGGTGGAATGCCTACATCCTCTTCTACGAGCGCATGGACTCACTGGACAAGGATAGTGAGCTGGTGAAATACATCTCCGAGCTGACAGTAAGCAGCAAGCCACACCAGATCAAGATGCCACCAGCCATCGAGTGCAGTGTACGCAAGCAGAACGTGCAGTTCATGCACAGCCGCATGCAGTACAGCCTGGAGTACTTTCAGTTCATCAAGAAGCTCCTAACCTGTAATAGCGTCTATCTGAACCCTCCACCAGGTAACCTTACATAACAGTTCATTTTTACATTCACAGTTTATAAAACCTGGGGCAGTGGCTGTATAAATAAAAGCATCCCTCTTGTTTGGTTAGAAATGTGGTACTATTTTGGCTACTACAGCAAACCACTCATGAATGATGTGATGAATAGTGCATCTCCACATTCATTAACGTTAAACGAATTGATCTTTATTCTGTGGCCAGGGTTGCCAGATGAACTCTGCTCAACCTTCCCCACAAGTCTCCACGAGAGCTGTTCGTTACATGTCACATTCTAGTAAAACTTTGGTGCGCATATGACTTTTCCTTTTTGTCCTCTGGGATCCCAATGCACACACTTGGACTACAGCTGATAAAATAAAAATCTCCACCTACAGTTCGGGTCTATATTTGTATTTGTTTGACGTGAATAATGTATTCATATTCCTTTACATATATATTCACCCCCATAAAGCATAGCCATGGGTTCACTTTTTTTCTTTTTTCTTTTTTTTTTTTTAAACGTAAATTTTCAAAATTGGTTAGACTGACAACTGTCCAAGGCTGATATCATCTGTCATTCAAAATGAAGCTTTCTGCATTAAGTTCATGTCTTGAATATAAATTTCCCCTGTGTTAGCAAGAACAATTTTGGCGTTTAATTAATTATTAACAGTGTTAAAATGCTCAGTGTTTTAAGTCCTTCTTTTGCATTAGTGATTTGCATGTTAGGAATTGATTTTTGTTTTATTTTCATTTAATTAGGACAAGAACATCTTTTGCCTGAAGCAGAAGAAATGGCTAAGATTAGCATTCAACTCGCTGCTCGATTCCTCTTCAGCACAGGATTTCATACCAAGAAAGCTGTCCGTGGCCCAGCCAGTGACTGGTATGTAAGCGTTCTTGAAAAAAAAAAAAAGACTTGGATCATTGCAGTGGCTCCTAAAAAATAAGGCTACTTTAAAATTAATTGCACACATTTCATTTTTTTTATTTTTATTTTTTTTTAAGGTATGATGCCCTGTGCATACTCCTTCGACACAGCAAGAATGTACGCTGCTGGTTTGCACACAGTGCCCTATTTTCCTACCCGAACCGCTTCTCGGAGTACCTGCTCGAGAGCCCTAGTGCTGAGGTGCGGGGGGCTTTCTCCAAGCTCATTGTATTTATTGCACATTTTTCTCTGCAAGATGGACCCTACCCGTCACCTGTTGCCTCACCAGGACCATCCAGTCAGGTAAGTTCATCAAATCCATAATGAACTGAACAGTGCAATGTTAAATGGAAAGATAGTAATGTATTTGAATGTTTTTTTTTTTTTTTTTTTCTTTTCTTTTTTTCTTCAACATGTTTCTGAACTTTGTGCTAGGGCTGTGATAATCTGAGCCTAAGTGACCACTTGTTACGTGCTGTGCTCAATCTGTTACGGAGAGAAGTGTCGGAGCATGGCCGTCACCTGCAGCAGTACTTCAACCTCTTTGTCATGTATGCCAACCTAGGTAAGGAATTAAGCCTTGTTCTGAAAAGATTTACACGAAAACAAAAAATCCTATAAGGGTACCCTTTGCTAGCCAGACTGAATACCAAAGGTAAGGGGGCTGATCTCGTTGAAAAGGGTTGTGTAGAACTGAGAACACTCATGTTTTTGGGTATAGGTCAGTACTTTTTTTTTAACGTCTGATCTTTTGGTGTAGGTTTGGCGGAGAAGACCCAGCTGTTGAAGCTTGGTGTGCCAGCCACCTTCATGCTGGTGGCACTGGATGAGGGCCCAGGCCCACCCATTAAGTACCAGTATGCTGAGCTGGGGAAGCTGTACACAGTGGTGTCGCAGCTGGTGCGTTGCTGCGATGTAACATCCCGTATGCAGTCCTCAATCAATGGTGAGTTTCATACCAAGTTTCTTCCCTTCCCCAAGTATTTTGTATTCTGTCCAAGTTCCTGTAGCTGTTGCCTGATGATGATTCACATCCTTGCTCAGTGCCGTATGACTGACAACGCAGCCATCTCCAGGTGTTTGAGCCTCGTTGGCTTTGCCTGGAGCTGAGGGCACATGTACAGCAGCTGTTACCATTACCATACTATGGAAGAACAAACTCTTCTCTTCAAAAGCCCTCATTTTTTCATGTCCATCTTCTATAGGTAATCCTCCTCTCTCAAACCCGTATGGTGATCCCAGCTTGACTCAGCCCATCATGCCTCTGCATCAGCTGGTGGCCGAGATCCTGTTTGTGCGTACCAGTTATGTGAAGAAGATCATTGAGGATTGCAGTAACTCCGAGGAGACCATCAAACTGTTGCGCTTCTGCTGCTGGGAGAACCCGCAGTTCTCCTCTACTGTGCTCAGTGAACTACTGTGGCAGGTAAAGAACATAGAATCAAAGAACATAGTTTTGGACATTGATTTATTAATGCTACGTTATATACAACAGTGTTGAATGATTGATTAGAGGGTATTTTTCTTTGAGTATGGGACAGTAGTAAGAAGTCTAGTGTCGGTGCTTTGTAACAGATAGAGGTAAAGTCTTATTAACTTCGAGTGAAAAATAGAGTCTGTTGAGGAAATGACTGTTTATAGCTGTTATAATGTAAGCGATAACAGGACACTTTCATGAATATTCCACATTAAACGTAACTATAAAGGAATAAAAAGAACAAGTGTCCTGGATTATCACAGTTGGGAGGGTTACTTTAAAATGTATTCCATTACAGTTGCAAATTACTTCATAAACAAATTTAGTCAATAATGTAATCCAAGTATCACAATATAAAAGTAATGTAATCTGATAATTTTTGGATTACTTCAAGGTCACATGTAAATAAAGTCAAGAGAAAAGCAATATGATCTAAAATAATTTTATTTAGATCTTAAAAACATGTTCAATCTATGGATTTGTTTTAATAAAATAAAAAATAAATCATTGTCCCTGATATGGGTAACTTTTTTTTTAATTATTTATTTACGAAATGTACCTGTAATCTGATTTTTTTTTGTTTGTTTGTTTTTTTTTGACGTTTTGATGTAATGGATTACGGTATCCAGTTTTTTTGTATCCGGATTATGTATTTTCCTTTAACAGCATGTCCCATAGTGTTTAATTCTATACTTAGTACTTCACACTAGGCTTAGTAGACTGCTTTTTTGTTGAGCCTTAATGTACATTTTAACTGTTGATATTTAATCCTCCCCCCTGCCCCCACCCTTTATTAATAGGTTGCTTACTCCTACACGTATGAGCTAAGGCCTTACCTGGACTTGCTGCTACAGATCTTGCTTGTTGAAGACTCTTGGCAAACTCACAGGTCAGCCTGTTTGCCCTGCTAGCAAATTTCAAACCAGCACTACTTGGATTACATTGTTAATCATTCTTCATTTGTCATCCACCAGGATCCACAATGTGCTCAAGGGGATCCCAGATGACCGTGATGGCCTGTTTGACACCATCCAGCGCTCTAAAAATCACTACCAGAAGAGAGCTTACCAGTGCATCAAGTGCATGGTGGCTCTATTCAGCAATTGCTCAGTTGCCTATCAGATTCTCCAGGTACCCCAGAACCCCAGACAACTTGAAGATACATGTGCAGGTTTATTTAGAATCGCTCTTTTTAAAAGGTATTAATAATTCCATACTCATTAACATATCCTTCCTCTGTTGTGTTTTCAGAGTAATGGAGACCTGAAGAGAAAGTGGACATGGGCTGTAGAGTGGCTTGGTGATGAGCTAGAGCGCAGGCCATATACTGGCAATGCTCAGTACACATATAACAACTGGTCACCTCCTGTTCAGAGCAACGAGACCTCCAATGGCTACTTCCTGGAGCGTTCCCACAGTGCCCGCATGACTTTAGCCAAGGCCTGTGAGCTGTGCCCAGAGGAGGTATGGGGAAAAAAAAAAATGCACACTGCACAAGCAAATCCTTAAAACTGCATAAAACATGTACTTCAAATACTAATATTGTAACGTTTTATCAGGAGATAAAATTGCTTGCTAGAGGCACGTCATAAATTTTTTTAACATGGCTTCCATTTGCAGTATTTTTATTATTATTTTTTACATTTGCAAATAATTGTAAACTTGTTTGTTACTTTCCCTTTTGTTACTATAGACATATTAAGTGATTCTAATTCAGCATACTTTATTCATTAACCATCTTAAATCTGTTAAAATATTTGGATACCAGATTATATAAGAGAAAAGCATGTATGAATTTGAGGCGAAATGGTTTCTGGATGCTAACTGGGATTTTAACAGGGTTTCTTTATCAAATTCTGTTCGTCTTTGGTTGTGCTTTTTCGCATGGTTTAGTGAGCACAATATGCCAGTGCTATATTGAACTATAGATAGGGCTTTGAGTTTTCGAAAAATTTAATTTAGCTTTTTTTTGTAAATGTTTTGTCAGCATTTTATTTTTAAAAATGGATAAGCCTTTTTTTATTATTCTTTTTTAAAATTCATTTTCTGTTTTTTATAATGGCTTAATTCTTTTTTACATTTTTATTTATTTATTTATTTTCTTAGCAGAATAACCGTGGCCTGTTTGGTTTAGCTTAAAATATTGGCCATTTTTTAATGTTAAAGTATCGCTTGACACTTGTGTAGTATACCGAATACACTATTAACTGCCATTTCAAACTAGTGTCACTTAACGAAGCACGAGGTGGTGTCTGAAGAGGACGCAGGCCGGAAGCTGTCCTCGCCACAGCAGCTTTTGCCAGGGGAAGTGACAGGCCAGCAGCAACACACTGTAAGATTCGTATGCCCCGGCCACACTGGTGCCATCGTAACCTATTGGTGTTCACAGCGCATGGGAAAGCTAAATCCATTACCCAGTCCCACAAACAAAACAATCCCCACTGTTGGTTAACTGTCTTTTGTCCAGATATCAATGTGTTTATGAGCTCAAGCTGTTTCTTCCCACACTGTCATGCACAACATCGAAAACTCTAAGCCTTGGCTATAGTGTTACCCTTTTGTATTAAGTGGTTTTTTGTTTTAAAAAAAAACACCTACATTCACCAAATGATTGGCTTAAATGACACAGTATAACTGGTTGCAGAAACTATTTATTTTGCATGCAAGAGAAGTGTAGGTTTTCTTGTTCAGTTAGGATCTTTATAACAGTCATATCTGTTGGTATGTTCCTAAGAGGAATTTCTAATACTTGTCATTGTTGTATAGTTGGTTGTCTTTTTGTCTGCCACCAGATACCTTTATTTGTTGTCGTCTCGATGATCTGTTTTCTTTTAGTAAAAAATCTGTCCTTTTATGTAGATTCACCACAACAGCTTAGGCCAGCCTTTTTTATAAAGCTGGCTCACCATTATCATACACCCTGATTAGTTTTGAAGGTAACTGATTGATTGGTGTTCGATTTATATCACTTATCATAATAAGTGAATGGTGTTTTTTAGGAGCAGGATGAGCAAGAGGCCCCTGATGACCAGGACTCCTCTCCACCAGAAGACACGTCTCTGTATCCCCACTCTCCAGGGACACAGTATCAACAGGTATTGAATGATCCCCATTTAAAGGGGGAAAAACTTTATTTTCAATTAGTTCCACATTTTAGTGACACTAAAGATTGGCTTTGCCTGTTTCAGCAAAACAACCTTCCCCACGGTCAGCCGTATACTGGCCCGGCAGCACAGCATATGAACAATCCTCAACGTCCAGGTCCACGAGCACAAGAGAACTGGGAGCCCCCAGAAGAGGTGCCACCTGCCCAGACTAAAGAGTAGCACCACATTTTCATCCTGCCCTCCATCCGAGCGCAAGACGTTCGAGCAAAGAGCGAGGCCCCGGGCCCCACCATGCAGCGTCACTCCACAAACTGTGTCTCCAGAAAATTCTGCTCCCTGTCCTCCTCACCCTGGGGTGGAGTATCACTGTCTGCCCTGCAGTATTACAACCTGCCTGCAGTGGATGGTGTATGGTGGGGTAACAAGCCAGGTCTGACGCACTTGTCTCATGTGACGGTGGTGTACATATTCTAATAGTTTTGACTGTTCAAAACCATCAGCACCACATGCTGGTTGGAGACTTGCGGATTTACAAAACTTTAAAACTACAAAAATGCAAAAAAAAAAAAAAGAAAAAAAAGTAAAAGGAAAAAAAAGCCCTGTTTAATCACCTGTGCTCAGTTGTGCAGTTTGGTCTGCCTTTTGGCCCTTTTGGTCATTCAGCTCTACAATATTTTATCCATGTCCACTCTTGGTTAAATCTATCCCATGGCTGGAGCTGGAGATGACTGTACTGTAGGCATGATGGAATGGTTGGCTGATCCTGATGCTAGGTTTGACACAAGTGGTGATACAACATTGTTCTGGAAACTTTCATTGCCTTTCCTGTTTTGGTATTAATTGAATCATTTGAAAGCTCTAGTTGATATGCTGTAACGTTTTAGCATGGCTTCACACCAAACTAGTGTAGCCAAAGGGAAGTTCTGTGATCCTAACCACCGTAGTTCCTAATTGATGACAACTATTTTCCCTCTCCCCAAACCAAATCACTTCTACATTATTATTATTATTTTTTTTAAATCAATGTAAGAAACAAGTGGCTTCTGACTTGCACATATGTATCCTCTGACCTAACATTTGGCACTCAGTTCTCGGTGGGAATAAATGTTTAGTTTGAATTATAGGAATTTTAGAAAGAGAAATGTATATGCAACAGTTTGCTATGCCAGGATGCCTGGAGCATTAGTGGACTATACTCGGTTTGCTTGTTTGTCTCTCCATGGTTGAACCTTGTATTAGACAAACTGGGGGGGGGAGGAAAAAAAAAAAAAAGATTAATATTGGCCACTAAAGTTGACAGCCTTCAGCTGCTGTCTGTTCACTTGCTTATTGTACTTGAACACAGATTCTGCCTGGGGACTCGAGTGGAGCAGAATGGACAGAAGCAGGGTTATACTATAAGAGAACTGCTGGTTAGTTACAAGGCAACTTAAACTAGATAAGGTAATATTTAGGAATAAGGGTAAACACCAGTAAATATTGTATTTAATTGGTAATATGAAAGCATTTTGGATTATCTACACATACCAAATACTCCTGCAAATGAAACTATTCTGCCCACCATATTATATTTAAATATTTTGCTGTTTTATTTTATAGAATTTATTTTGTTGTATTTCTCTGAAAAGGAAAAAATAGAATTTGATTTAAGAGGAACATTTTTTCCTTGTGTTCTTTTTAAAAAAAAAAAAAAAATACTGACTGTACAGAGTTCTTTGCCCTTTTTTGCTGACTTTTGTTTTGGCCATAGTGACATTGAATTCTGGAGCCACAGTCGCAATGTTAACTTTCACTTTGTGAGTTTTTTTTTTTTTGTGCACAGAACTATTACAAACATTGCGCCCTTCAAGAATAAAGAAACTAAATCTTGAAAGTGTATGTTTAAATTTCTACATATGTACTGCAACCTTTCAGCTCCCAGGATAAGTAGCTGCTGAACCTGTGTACATGTGTAGGTATTAACTGGATTATCATGCACCCTTACCCTGTTCTGTCCTTACACCAGTCATATTGCCAAACCATCACACTAGCTAAGCTTGCCTTTTAAACAGCTCACTTGTCATCTCTACAGCTAAATTAAAACCAAACTCCTGTCCACATTCCTCTATTTGTGATGCTCTATGAAACTATACATGCTCAACTACCCAGATGAGGAAAAAGTGGACACTAGACAACCCCGACTTAGTTGGACACATTTTATTATGAACATATAGTTTAGTTTTCTTTCTCCTGGACGGTCTTTGTTCCACGCAGTCTACCAGTACGGCGGGCAGCGATGAGACCGACCTTGCGTCCAGCAGGCGCATCCCTCCTGATGGTTGAGGGTTTGCCAATGTGCTGATGGTTACCACCACCGAAGGGATGCTCAACAGGCTGAACACACAATTCAGGCAGGTCAGAGCAGAAGCACACAAACCAGTATATTCATTTCTAAATCACTGGCAAAATTGTCATCAACTTTACTACTCCAATCAGAGTGTTTATTCCGGAAATACTGACAGATTTAATGAAACGTGAAGAATCACACAATACACAAAGTAGAAAATTGCCACCACTCACGTTCATAGCCACACCACGGACACGAGGCCAGCAGTTCCTCTTAACCTTATATTTGTGGTAGGCACGGCCTGCCTTCAGGATGGGTTTGTCAATACGACCACCACCAGCAACAACACCTTTTATACGGAAGACAATATTTAAAAATTTATTTTTCTCAATGTGTTTTAAATGCACCATTTCAAAAATCAAAGAATATCTAACTCTAATCCAACTGAAATGATAGAAGTAGGAAAGCACTAAATTACACTGTAGTGGTGATTTTAAAGAAATCATAACATCACTAGTCTTTCCTTCTAGGTGAAGCATGTGATTAGGATCTCACTATTCTGAATCAGAAAGGTGGCTCTCATGGAAACTAATGACAATTGTTTGCACATTTATCACCACAGCAGTCGTATTCATTAAACTATTAAACGTTGTTTCAGTGCAAATGTTTTGCTGCCATTACTTCAGTTCTACGTACCAACAACAGCTCTGTTAGTGGAGGAAATGACCTTCTTGGCTCCAGAGGGGAGTTTGACTCTGGATTTCTTGGTCTCAGGGTTGTGGGAGATCACAGTGGCATAGTTTCCAGATGCACGAGCCAACTTTCCACGGTCACCAGGCTTCTCCTCCAGACAGCAGATGATGGTACCCTCAGGCATGACACCAACAGGCAACACATTGCCAATGTTCAGCTGGGCTACACATCAGAGGAGAACAATGTGATTCCAAGCAACATCTGAACACCACAACATGTATACACATCCAGCAAAGGTTGCACACACCAAAATGTAGAAGACAAGGAACATGGGAAAAGCAGGTTCCCGTCACCTTTCACATTACCTTTCTTGCCACAGAAGACGAACTGGCCAGTGTGGATGCCCTCGGCTGCGATGAACAGCTCGGTCCTTTTCTTGAACCTGTAGGGGTCACGAAAGACCACCTTAGCGAGTGGAGCTCCGCGGCCAGGGTCATGGATGATGTCCTGAAAGAGATGGAAGCATTCATTGAGTCTTTCACTAAAGCGGTTAATAGAATAAGTTTGAATAAAAGTCTCACCTTCACAATTCCCTTGATGTAGCCGTGGCGCTCGGCAAAGTCGATGTGTCGGAGTTTAGCAGCACCTTTCCTGTGCTTGACGTGGGCTTTGAACACGGAGCCCGCACCTTTTCTCTGCGCCCTGATCACACGGCCCATACTGCCTCCTGCGCATACAACACAACACAACACAACACATTCAACAACCTGATTCTCTCTCACACACACAACCTAATTCTCCTTCTTTCACACACACACAAAACAACCTGATTATCTCACACACACCCCAACCACATTCAACAACCTGATTCTCTCTCTCACACACACACACACCATACTACAACAGCAGGAGTCAGAGCTCAGACCCCTGGTCCACAACTCAGCCTGATTACACTTCTGTCTCTCTCACACACCGGATTTCATTCCCCTGTCTGTTTCAGTGGTTAGAGAAGTACATTTACATGGCTGTGGATGTTCAGCACTCATACAGTGTTATTAGCATGAGAGTTAAGTCAATAAACCCTGTACTTAACTAACTAACCAATACTACATTACCTTTAACTACATATTTTAATAAAAACAGAGAAATAAACTCAGATTCAATATCACTATGAGAAACTGAGAGACGGGGAAACAGTTACACCGCCAACATGCTAGCAGTTAGCTATTAGGCTAACTTGTGTAGTAGCCGGTCGTGGCACTTAGTTAGCAGTAGTTTCCTGTCGTTAAAACATGACCTCTTCAGTTTTAACAGCTATAAGATTATACAAATCCACTGTATTGTTTATTACAGCAATCACAAAAATCAGCACTGGTGGCTGCCGGTGACACACGCACACATATAAGGCCTGAACATGACTGCAGTAAGATATGAACGTTTTACGCTGAATTTCACCTACAAATCCAGCACTATTTAACCACAAAACGGTAGAAAAAGGAATATAAGCATCATGCCAATGTTTATTAAACGAATTTAAAAATGGATGGTTAAAATTAAAGCGAGATTCCGCCAAGATTCAACGGAGAGAAACAAAGACGGCTCTCATACCTAAACTCCGTTGATGGGGAAAAAGGAAGTAGAAGAGGGAGAGAGCGATTTTCTTCCGGAGAAATAGCGAGAGTTCGCCAGCGCCTCCTAGCGGTGTGAAGGAGTACTGTTGAATTCCAGCCGCTCTCTTTCCCTCAGTGTGTAGTGCACTTCATACTGTAGGGTCTTATTTCCCACCCTGTGGAGCACACTCATATAAACTGAGCGCAAACGTATTTAAGGACAGGACAAGCAGTAAGTGTAAACATCTCGGCGAGGAAAACAGCACACTGGTGTATTAATAGTATGCCAGAAGTATTCAGGCGATTTGGACCTGTACTATTAGTCACACTGTTTAGTATGTGAACTGGAGTTGAACCGGTGTAACTGGACCAGCAGCCATCAGGTCATTGAGATTTGTGCTCTTCATGTTTATTGTTAGTTCTCCGGGAACTCAATATGTTTAACATATTCTTAACCTCTTGAAGGTCCGTGAAGATTTGTGAGACCGATTTGATCTTAGATCAGTACATAATAATAATAATAATAATAATAATAATTAAAAAATGATAAGCAAAAGTGTGTCCTGATGTTCATTATAAATACAATAGTATGCATTTTATGCATTTATTTAACAAGGACAGCCGCTAATTGATCATTTTCCCAGCATTAGATACAAATTCACTTTTTATGTCTAATATTTTTTTTCTCTCCCTTTCCAGATCAGCCAGTAAATGATTAGGTTTTTGTAGAGTTAATCACACAGGGCCCATATTATTCTTGACTGACTAGGCAGTAATTTAAAAGAACCCTGACCTGTATCGAAATATTTAATCTGTGGAGTATTGCCTAGTATTCTCCTAATGGTGGGAAATGAGTCAAATGGGTCAACAGAATAAAAATTATGTTTTGCTGGAGTGGCATCAAGACGTTTTTGATTATCTATGATATGGAGACTGGGTTTTGAAGTTACTCTAATTTAGTCAAAGCAGAAAATAAATGAAGATAAAAGCATGATTAAATAATTTAGACAGTGATATTACAAGTATATTTTTGTTGTTGTTGTTTCTTCAAGCTAACTCTAGGGCCTGCTTCCATTTGACAAAACCTTGCAGTAATTTAAGTTATACTGTAGAACATAAAACAGAAACTAAAAGGGCTTGTATAAACACATGACAGTCTGGCAATTACTTTATATCAGGGGTGTCCAATCTTATCTGCAAAGGGCCGGTGTGTGTACAGGTTTTCATTCCAACTAAGCAGAAGCCACACCCGAGTCTATTGAAAGCCAAGATCAACTGATTAAACAGGTGGAATCAGGTGTGGCTTCTGCTTGGTGGGAATGAAAACCTGCATCCACACCGGTCCTTTCTGGATAAGATTGGACACCCCTGCTCTATATAAAGGTCAACGTTTAACTGTTTTTTCCTTGTCTCATACAGGAGGTAGAACCTCAGGTTCAGACGGGCATAAAGGTGTAGGAGGAAATCACTTCCTTTAGCAGTGGGCTCCAACTCAAGTCTATGCTATGACAAATGCACAATGATGTCCCCCCCCCCCCCCCCCCCCCACATGTGGACGCTTATTAATTACAAGATAAATACAAGGCTTGCTTTAATATCTTCCTCTGTGTTGAGCTCCATGCCTGTGATGATCATAACTGTGATGATTACTATAAGATCATATGATCAGAGAATTAGAAAAGTCTGTGTGACAGTGGGTCCAGAGACATTCCTGGGAACACTGGGCCTGGATGGGATGTCAGTCCCAAGCGCAGCAAGCACACATGCACTAATTCACACCTAGATTCAATTTATCTTAGCCAGTCCACCTACTACCATGTTTTTGGGAAACTCGTGCAGACATGGGGAGAACATGCAGACATTAACCTGAGCTCAGGATCAAACTGGGGACCCTGGAGCTGTAAGGCTGCAACACTACCCACTGCACAAACATGCTTAGGAATAGGTTTGTATGTATGAGTGGATGTGCAGGTCGACATCTAATGATTTGTGTCTAGTCTGCAACAGTAGTCTGTGGTCAGGGAGCTTTGGGGCGTAAGATGTGCGGTAGCAAAGTCACGTCGTCTAACCTCTGTCCTGGCCACGTGGCTATATAGTACGCACTTATGAAGTTCAGTCCTCCTTAGAGTACAGTTTCCGTGTCGTCAACATTTTCTCCAAAAACTACATGTCCGTGATTTTGCAGGCTACTAGATACCACTTAAGACCGTCTATCGTGGAGTCGCCTGGGATTGGTGTGTTGATGTGTGTCATGTATGTGGGTGTGTATATGCAGATCGTTGCTCGTGAGCATAGGTCCTCCTAGAGGCCTCTTGATAGAGAATTACGGTCTAGTTCTCCTATTGCAGTCCCATCTTCTCCAGCTCTCAATGCTTGGCTCTGGCACCCTCCTGCAGTGGCTCGCACACATCCATGTGGCTCTCTGGTTGACTTTCACTGCTGAACGAGTGACAAAGAGAACCTGGAACGGCCCAGACCACCGTGACTTGTTCCACCTGGTCCTTGATCACGATCCACTCTCTGGGCTTCAGATCATGCAGCGGGCCTGTGGCTGGAGCTGGAAGTGCTGCCTTTTTCTGCTTGTGGATAGAGTGCAGAGCAGAGGACAACATTGCACAGTAATTTAACATTGCATCATCACATTCTGCAGCGTTGGGAAGAGGAACTGTCACAGGACCAATTCCTGTGTGTGGAGGTCTCCCAAACAGTATCCCACAGGGGCTAAGCCCATCCTAAGCCTGTTTCAGAACATCATTTGCTTAATCTGTTTTTAAGTGTTCTATTTTCTCTCTCTACCACCCACCACTAGCTGGAGGATATGCTGCTTTAATTCAATACCCAAATATTCACCCACCTATTTAAGGGGATGGCTCACAAAAGGTGTGCCATTATCATTGCAGATTATCATTATTACTACCGCATCTGAGTCCTGTTTGGACACAGGGACGTGGCCTTCTCTACCTTCAAACCTCAACCCACGTTATGAGTTGCACAAACATCGTAAAAATTTATTTATTTATTTTTTTATAGTAATTAGAGAAACCAATGCTTTATGCAGCCATCATTCCCCCTTTTGAAGACAAGGACAGCCCTTGGGGCATCGCCAAAGTCCGTCAACAACCGTGCAGCCTGCTTTGTGCCACACAGCCTTTTCCTTCACCATAGCTCATGCTTGGAGGTCTGAAAGCTGTAAAGAAGGAGTGATTATTTTCTTTTGAGTTTTGGGACCATAGAAACAGCTGCTTGCTTTGCTGCACTGTCCGCTCGAGCGTTTCCTAGGAAAGAAGGTCTAATTTGTTAAATGTGTGCATCACATTTGCATACTGCAATAGATTTGGGGTGTAGGACTGCGTCCAGCAGCTCAGAGAGTAGTTTGTGGTGGGCTGTGTGTTCCTGAACTCATCATTAAGTTCCTGTGTTTCCAAATTGTTCCAAAATCATGTACTACCTCAAAGGCATATCTACTGTCTGTGTAGATATTTACTGACTGTCCCTCAGCATGTCTTCATGCCTCTATGAGGGCATACAGTTCAGCTGCTTGTGCTGAAAGGTTTGAGGGGAGACTTCCTGACAGACCGTCTCGTGTGCGGTCACTACTGCATAGCCGACTCGATTTTTACCTGTCTGTGGGTCACGTGACGCTGACCCGTCCATAAAAAGGATCAGATCTGGGTTTTCTAATGGAACATCCTTCAGGTCAACTCTAGGGGAGCAGAATTCGCTAGTCAGTACAACACAGTCACGTGGTTCTCCGTCTCCCTCGGATGGTAGAAGAGTAGCAGGGTTAAGGACAGTACATTGTTTTATAGTGACATTCGGCATGTCTAGTAGTATAGTGATATGGTGCAGCCACAGTTGGGTGGACAGGTGTGAGGTTTTCTGTTCAAGTAGGAGTAACAACACCTCATGTGGAACCAAGAGGTTCAATTTTGAGTAACCTACCAGGTCTCTGGATGCCACCACAGCTTTCTCAGCTGCTGCTACTGCACGTACACATGGGGGAAACTCTACAGCGACTCGATCCAACTTACCTGAGAATGAGCTGTCCAACCTGTCGCATATGCCATCTCTCTGATCGGTGCTTCTAGAATGGAATAGTTTAGAATGAAAGTTCTTTGATACGAACACATACCTAGGAAAGATAGAACCTGTTTCTTCGTCAGAGGCTTGGGAATCTTCTGAATGGCAGATACTCTGTCTGCAGAGAGTGTCCTTCCACTGGTGGAGATGTCGTGCCCTAGAAATCTCACTTCTTGTTGTACATACTGTAATTTGTAGAGACTGGCTTTGTGGCTTTCTTTGGCAAGATGCTGCAACAATTAATGGTGTCAGTTTCACACTGTGCCCTGGAGAAAGTGGTAGAGGTGCTAAGCTGTCCTTTAGCATTTGGTTGTATTAGTGACTCTCAATACCCTTAACACAAGCGAGTGAAAGTGTAAGGACGTCTGTCAAATATGAATGCAAACCGAAACTGTCTTTATCAAGAGATATACTGAAAAAATGCATTAGTTAAATCTACGACTGAAACCATTTGCTATTTCCTGGAACCTGGCTTAATGTAGTGTAAGAATTTGGCACGTCTAGAGCTCTCTGTTTGACTGCTGCATTAACCGCTTGCAAATCTTGTACAAATCTCCATTAATCACGTACGGTTTTTTGTTTTTTTTTTGTTTTTTTTGCTTCTCACACTGGAAATATTGGAGTCCGCACTGACGAATCAGGACATGGGACAATGACCCCTGCTTTCAGTAGTGAATTAAATACTGGCCTAATTCCCTCAATAGCTTCTGATTTAAGAGGGTATTGAGATTGTCTGGGCCTAAAGTCAGATTTGGATGTTATCACGACTGGTGGTGCACTTCTAATCATTCCCTTGGGCACACAGCCCGAGAGGCACCTTCTTCAATTGTGGGTGTATCTCTAGGGGTGTGGGGCTTGTCCCAAGGTTCAGAAACATTCCCTTGTCATGACACATAACATCCCGGTTAACCTTGCACATTTCCTGAAAGAATTTTTATAAACTCCCAGCGTCAGGCTGTACCATATGTTGGAGGTGGGTTTCTGTTCCCAATCTGTAATTTTCCCGCTCTCACATAATCTGACCCACAGTTCCACGTCTTTCTACTGTTTGTTCTATATTTTGGCTAATGAGATGTGGGGCGCTGATTCTGGGACAAAAAAAATACATTAACAAATGGAGTTCCCAAAGATGACTCATCAGTTATTGTTACTCCCTGAGGTGAGGATATCATCCTCTGGGAATTCACGTGAAACCTTGACCCAGTCTGTGCCAAGTTTTGCCATGAGCAGTCATCGTAGTTCATGAGTCGTGGGTCTGAATTCTCTCCAGAACATCTGAAGTTCATCCCCAAACCTTCATCATCCTACTTGCAGATGCGTCAGATGCGTCATGCTGCTCCTGATGTCTTCCAATGTCCAGGGTCTGTGAACTAGCATAGGGCCTCCTTCTCTGGCCACTTCTAGCATTGGGGCATTTACCACGACGTGCACTGTCCCTTCTCTGTCTGATTTTGTTGGTCTGAAGCCCTCAGGCAGCAATGTTGTTGGTCCCTTCACTTGGGATCTCGTGTGTAACGCCACTGGTGAAGTTAGGACGGCTGGAGCATAGTTCCGTGGGGGTTGGTGGCTGAGTTCTGACAGGTTCGGATGGAGTAGTGTAGGCTGGGCTGCTTGATCGTGAGGAGGAGCCTCTGAAACTGCAGGTTCCTCCTCCTTACTGGCTGTGGGTCCAGGTCGGGATCGGCTTTCTGCAATTTAGCACTCTGTGAAACCAATGAGGGTCTTGACTGACATTTTTTCTCTCTTTTATATCTCTCTTTTATCACTCTGCCATTCAGCAAATGCCTTCCAGTCAGCCAAAAACTGCACTTTGCTCTTTGTTTTAGGGGTCTCTCTCTCCTTTGTCTCTAAATTAAGTTTCAGTTGTTCTAACTGTCTAAAACTACCTTTTTCAGTGAAAGCACATTCTTTAACCCATACATCATATTGGTTCAAACATCCTTCCCTATAATTCACACGCATAAATGTGGTATTAGGATCAACATATGAGCACCCTGTACATACCATAGTATGTGTCACAGGATGTGTTTTGCTACATGTTTTCCCCATATACATATTTTTTCTTTTTACACCTTCTATAACTTTCAAAGTTTTAAAAAATTGCTATGAAAATGAAGTGAATATGCATTCTCGTGCACAGACAGAAAAGGTTCAAAATGTGTGCCAAATCTCTAGACATTTAATTAATCATATAACTTATAGGTTCAATAGAGCAAATCTTAAGAATGTAAAAGAGTTTACCTGTGAGGGCGACTCCACATACAGCAGTTTTCTTTCTTACAGTTTTCTCTTCCCTTCTTTTTTTTTTTTTTTTTTTTAAATTCTTATTATTTTATGTTTTTTTTATCTCAGTGAAATTTACTAGTGCGTTAAATTTGCCAAATATATCATTTACCACTGATATGATGGAATGAGTCAATAGGGAATTCCACTTGATAATAACCCGCTGCAAAAATACTGCGCCTCTTGCGCTTCTTAATAAGTACTCTCTTTACTTATTTATTGCTCAAACTGGACTCTTTCCATTAGCAAATATTTTTACTGTTATTATCTCTCTCTATATATATACAGTGCATCCAGATAGTATTCACAGCACTTTACTTTTTCCATATTTTGTTATGTTACAGCCTTATTCCAAAATGGATTAAATTCATTATTTTCCTCAAAATTCTACAAACTATATCCCATAATGACAACATGAAAGAAGTTTGTTTGAAATCTTTGTAAATTTATTTAAAATAAAAAACAAAAAAAGCACATGTACACAAGTTTTCACAGCCTTTGCTAAGTACTTTGTTGAAGCACCTTTGGCACCAATTACAGGCTCAAGTCTTTTTGAGTATGATGCTACAAGCTTGGCACACCTATTTTTTTGGCAGTTTCTCCCATTCTCCTTTGCAGGACCTCTCAAGCTCCATCAGGTTGGATGGGGAGCGTCGGTGCACAGCCATTTTCAGATCTCTCCAGAGACGTTCAATCGGGTTCAAGTCGGGGTTCTGGCTGGGCCACTCAAGGACATTCACAGAGTTGTCCTATAGCCACTCCTTTGTTATCTTGGCTGTTTGCTTAGGGTCGTTGTCCTGTTGGAAGATAAACCTTCGCCCCAGTCTGAGGTCCAAAGCACTCTGGAGCAGGTTTTCATCAAGGATGTGTCTGTACATTGCTGCATTCATCTTTCCCTCGATCCTGACTAGTCTCCCAGTTCCTGCCGCTGAAAAACATCCCCACAGCATGATGCTGCCACCACCATGCTTCACTGTACGGATGGTATTGCCCAGGTGATGAGTGGTGCCTGGTTTCATCCAGACATGACGCTTGCCATTCAGGCCAAAGAGTTCAATCTTTGTTTCACCAGAGAATTTTGTTTCTCATGGTCTGAGAGTCCTCCGGGCGGGCTGTCATGTCCCTTTTACTGAGGAGTGGCATCTGTCTGGCCACTCTACCATACAGGCCTGATTGGTGGAGTGCTGCAGAGATGGTTGTTCTTCTGGAAGGTTCTCCTCTCTCCACAGAGACACGCTGGAGCTCTGTCAGAGTGACCATCGGGTTTTTCTTCACCTCCCTGACTAAGGCCCTTCTCCCCCGATCGCTCCGTTTGGCCGGGCGGCCAGCTCTAGGACGAGGCCTGGTGGTTCCAAACTTCTTCCATTTACGGATGATAGAGGCCACTGTGCTCAGTGGGACCTTCAATGCTACAGAAATGTTTCTCTGCCCTTCCCCAGATCTGTGCCTCGATACAATCCTGTCTCGGAGGTCTACAGACAATTCCTTGGACCTCATGGCTTGGTTTGCGCTCTTTCATGCATTGTTAACTGTGGGACCTTATATAGACCGGTGTGTGCCTTTCCAAATCATGTCCAATCAACTGAATTTACCACAGGTGGACTCCAATCAAGTTGTAGAAACATCACAAGGATGATCACTGGAAACAGGATGCATATGAGCTCAATTGTGAGTGTCATGGCAAAGGCTGTGAATACTTATGTACATGTGATTTTTGTGTTTTTTATTTTTAATAAATTTGCCAAGATGTCAAACAAACTTCTTTCACGTTGTCATTACGGGGTATTGTTTGTAGAATTTTGAGGAAAATAATGAATTTAATCCATTTTGGATTAAGGTTGTAACATAACAAAATGTGGAAAAAGTGAAGCGCTGTGAATACTTTCCGGATGCACTGTATACCCGTCAATATATGTCTTAGTTTTGAAGCTGTGATCTAAGAAACACCAATACCTCTGCTATCGCAGAGGCGAAGTTCCTGGAACTTATAAGAAATCGCTCCATGTAATACTTCTCTCAATGTAATACACGCATTTCTTATATCATTGACTCCCTTCCATACAGACAGCAATACACTATAACTTCATAAAATTCTAATTGTAATTCTAAATTCTTTAGAATTCCCACCAGTCAGTGGTAAGGCTACATCGGTCTTTCGCTCTGCACAAAAAGGGCAAACCGCCTGCATGTCAACATAGACTTCAGGGTAAAACTTTTCCACAAGCATCCTCCAGTTTGCTTGTTGTCCAGAAAAGCTGAAAAGACTCGCGCAGCCCAGCCTGGAGACGCCAAATTGTCGTGGAAATTAGACAACAATCGCAGACTCGTCCTCTGAAGGTAAAAAGGTTTATTACAGAAAGATGGTTAATACAGGATAGAATAAAGCAGGATAGAATAATGAGAGCGCTCTGAAGCGCTTGTGCTGAACCACTACTATGTATATGAAAAGCAGAGCATGACACACTTCTGTGTACCGATAAGAAGCAGTTTGAAGGAGTTCAAACAGGCTTTGTTGTAGGGTCTTGGAAGATGTGCAGATGAACCTTGAACAGAAGAACATGTGAATATTAGTCGTATTAAACAGCTTTAACCCAAACAGCCTGGCGGTTTTACAACGGGGAAAATTTTCTCATTTAATTGTGAATAAATCTGTTATTTCATTAATAGAGTGTTAATTAAAGTTATTAACTGTGTGACATCTGCAAACTTTGTGATTTGCAGCTGCACTACTGTCAGAGCTGCTGTTATAGAAAATGAATGAAAACCTTCACCTAACACGATGAGCTCTAACTGTACACCTGCAAAGTGTCTAATGAGGTCAGCGTGTGGGAAAAAAAACAACAAACAGTTTGTGTCTCTGTAAGCAGATAAACATTCTGTACTGATCTCAGTGACATGACATGGCTTTCTTAGGTGTTATCCTCTGATGAACAGACAAAGAACAAGAACAAAACTATTACAAAGTAAAAATGAGTAATTTCCCTCACAAGTGCTTATTACTTTCACTAACAGATGCTTTTGAAATCGTAAGCCTAAGATAATCTACTAAGGAAAAAACCCAGACAGAGCCTATATTCAGTTATAGTTTAAATGTCCTCTTGGTTAGCATCACAGTAGACGAAATAAAAACTGCTAGTGGTAATTCACTAATGACTCATTCCCTAATTCATTGAGTTAGATTAAGGTCAAGTATGAGTTTTTTTCACGTTTATAAGAAATGAATGTCATACAAATGCAATGTATAATAGAGATTAATCACGAGCGTTGTTATTTTCTATTATAAACATTCGTTCCAATATATCTGTCACATACACAACTTCCTGTTAAAATCGTCTCGCGATACTTTCTCTTGAGTTGCGTTGCCGCGGACAATGAAATCTCGCGATATCTTCTCAGTTTGGGCTCTATTTCACCTACCGAATATCGCAAGGTGCTGTTAGTAACAGACTGAGTGTAGACGTATAGCTAGTTAGCTGTTGTGAAAATTCAGTGTATGTTTTTTTTTTTTATATATTGCTACGCAGTTAAGTAATAATTATTTTGTACATTTGTGTTATTTGGCTTTGTCGCAGTTTGTGTTTGAACTTAATAAAGAAGAAGAGGACGACTGACGCGGTGTTTGTGAAGGAGCTGTTGGCCGTGTTCTTTTAGGTCGTTAGCCGGCTTGCTAACAAAGAAGATATTTTGTGAAAAGGAGCAATCCTCCTCACTATTTTCTCTAGTTATGAGTCATGTGGCCGTCGACGGTCTAGATCAGCAGGTAAGTTAGGCTTTCCTGAATGGCCTGGAATCTTAAACATTTCAGTTAGATTAAAATAACGACGTATTTGTTTTTTCTTAAACCCCAAACCCTCTCGGTGATCACGGGTTTATTTACACAGCGGGGTCCTGATTACCGGCAATGTTTTGTCGGATCTAAACCGGATCCCAATCTGACTGCGAAACTGTAAGGATTAGCTTACATCCTTGGTTAGCTAGCTAGCTGGCGTATTACGCATTTCGCCAAAATCCCCATCACCGCAGCTACAGAAAAATGTTCTGCATGTAGCAGCTAGTTAGATGGCGACACACACAATGTGAACAGCACTGTGTGTGGCGTATTTGTGTTTCTTTTCTTTCTTTTTTTTTTACCAAGTGAACTTAATTTAGCGTTGTTTTAACGCTGTACTCGACGCCGAAGCATTACACGTGTATACAAGACTAGACAACATCGGCTTCAGCAGCCGTGAAACAGTGTAGCAGTGAGGCCCAGTCAGGAGTCTGCTAATCAGCCCCCGTCACTCCTCGGGGCAGCTAAGGGGGGCCATTAAATATAATCAGCTCGCAGATCTGCTTTTCCAGAACGCTAGCAGCACTTACTAAGTAAGGGATCATGTTGAGAATGATTAGCTGCAACGGCGTTAGCCTTGGCTTCTCTTTCCTCAACATCTTGTCTCTCCACCGTCGGACATTTTGTTCACCTCGCAGATTAAAAAAAACAAAACAAGAAAAACATTACAGAGAACCAGATGTTACACCCGACTATTCAAGTCTGGTAAACAATCTATTAATGTGTGTACATTCACTTTTTTTTAGTTTTCATACAGTAAACACTGTTTCCAGGAGATATTTTATGGCTGGAAGATGCGTGTAAAATGCGCCACACTACAGAGAGCCGCGTGCGCTGCCGGATGCAGTCATCACTGCGCATGCGCCTGTCATCCAGCCTAATATTTCGCACACAAGGTTTACCAAGATGTACACAAACTCTCCAACGATCAGTGCACTGATTACAACCAGTAATCGCAATCTACCCCCCCCCCCCTTTTTTTTTTGTAAGTCAGAGTTAAGGTGTTTGTTATCGAGTTCTTTACAGTTCTTTACTGGTCACTTGACTTGTTATGGCTTTAATCCAAACCTCAATAACTAAAAAAACAAGGCAGTCTATAAATAATGCCAACTTAGACTTCGTCTTCTGTCAGTGGATGGTCCAGAGGAAAAAGCTCTAGAGTCCAAATAACTAGGTAAACTATTACAGTATAATATGCTTAATGTTACATACTGATTACTTACTGAACAGTAAGCCTAAGGTTTAAAAGAATTGGCTTATGTGAAATAAATACGTCTGTACTGGGGGAGTTTGTGAAATTGATTTTCCAGTTAAAGGTTCCAAACTGTTTGTGAACCTCTGTGAGAGACGAGAGTAGTGTGCTGCTAAAGTACTGTGTAGTTAAAGTCTCAGTGGAATTTAACATAAGACCAGGTTCTACGATGTATCCACAATCCAACCCGTGTAGTTTCACGCAGCGTTCCTACTACAGTTAGCATGTACTAAAAGTGGATTATTAGTAGTTGCACTGTCGTATTTAGTGACTGATAGTTGACTTTCTTATCTTTTTCTTTTCTCCCTAGCTTTCTGCCCTAGACTTGAACTCTGCAGACGGGCAGGGTGGAGGCACTGGCAGTAAGTTTGACAATCCCAGTTCACTTTACATTTGCACTTTTAGATGGTGGGGGAATTTCTCCCATCAGCCTTAAGCATTCAGTGATTTGTTTCTCTAGAGGAACTGTTAAAGTTTCTGTGTGGAATCCCACAAGAAATGTCTCTCTTCAGAGAGGAAATACATACACTTTTGAAAAAGTGTATACACATGTTTAATATTTCTCTCACTTACACTATATGGCCAAAGGTTTGTGGACACCTGTCCATTACACCCATAAATCTCATTCCAGATTCAGTCCCCCTTTGCTGTTATAATAACCTCCAATATTCTGGGAAGGCTTTCCTCTAGATTTGATACATGCTGTGGGGATTTGTGTTCATTCAGACACGAGTGTTGGTGAGGTCAGGCAGTGATGTTGGGTGACGAGGCCTAGGGTGCAGTCAGCGCTTCAGTTCATCCCAGAGGTGTTCAGTGGACACTCAAGTTCTCTCACTAAACTCAGCAAATCATGTGCTTTGTGCACAAGAGCATTGTTATGCTGGGATAGGTTTAGGCATCTTAGTTGTAGTGAAGGGAAACTGTAATGCTACAGCATACAAAGACATCCTATACAGCTTTGTGGCAATAGTTTGGGCAAGAACCATGTATGGCTATGATGGTCAGGTGTGCACATTGGCCATATAGTGTATGTTTTGATTGTATTGTACATGCACTCTTGTCAGTCTTTGTTTAGTTTATATAGTATTATGGTTGTATATGATTACAATGTACACGTAATGTTTGAAATTTAATGCTGCACACCCATTTGAGTGTCCATTTATTGAGATTTCTTTTAAACTCCAGGGCGTTACATTCCTCCTCACTTGAGAAACAAAGATGCTGGTAAAAATGGTAAGTGTTTTCATATCGGTTTTACCAACAACCGATTGTTGCTTTTATTGAAATATATCCCATCCCTTTTTTATTTATTTATTTATTCCCTCCCCCCAGCAACACCAAATTAAATGCTGTTGTTTACAGACTGCGCCTTTAGCGTTCTAGGAGCGCGAGTTGCATGTTTAACAGATGTGTGTAGATAAAAGCAGTGATTCAAAACAAACTTATCTAAGTATATTTTAAACACATCAGGTAGTGCAGTATGTTTTCCAGTGCAGTGATTAAGGCTTACTGTGTGTAAGTTTTTATTTACTTATTTATTTTTGACACGAATTGTCACTCTCAACTTTATTTTATGCAGGTTTCTTTCATTTTTGCTCATAAATTTTTTTTTTTTTTTTTTTTTTTTTTTTTTTTTTTTTTTTTGCATAGTTTTAATATTTGATTATCGCTCATTTGAATGAGTCTGTAATGTTTTGCAGAGGCATTGAGTTTAATGTGAGTGGAGAGTTGTGGTGTTTCTTTTGGAAAGCTGATGATGAGTTGATCCATGTTCTTTTGAAGAATTTTTTGAAAACATTGTTTTTCAAACTTTGGTAGAAAAAAAGCAGGTTTATATGTTGTCCTTTTGTATTCATTTTTTAAAAAAATATATATTTCCTTACGTTTTACTGCTTTTTTTTTTCTTTTTTTTTTTTTTTCTTTCTTTCTTCTTCTTCACAGCAGGAAATGCTTATTCCTCTAGTAGACAGAGCAGTTATACAGTGCCACCAGTACTGAGCTGTAAGTTTTTGCCCGCTTTGCTATGGGTGCTCTGCATTTCCAAATGCATGAAAGTTTAATTACATGTCCAGATCCAACATATAGGGCCAATATATAAATCTCAAAGTTTACTGGGCATAGTCAGTGATCTTACCACGTTGAACAGATCAGTGCAGTGAATCCTTCTCACACTTATGTGTTCTGTTTAGAGAAGTAGCCAAACCCTGTGTGCTGTGACTGACTGACTGTTCCTGCTCCACACAAATGGCAATCAGCTGTGGTCACTTGTGTTTCTCTCCTTTTCTCTCTCTTCCAATTGAGTCTAGGGTTGTGCAGGAAGAAGTTGTTGACACTACACACTTCAGTATAGACAACACATTTTAAAGACAGTCTCTTGGTTTTACACAGTATGAAGCTGTTTCATGGATTTCTTCTGAGCAGGATCCATAAATTCAGCTTCCTGAGAGAAACAGCATTCACTTTACAATTGTATTGGTAGCCATTAGAGTAACCTTGATTCTTTTTCCTTTTTGCCCGTATGAAGAAAGGGGTTGTCCTTAAGTGCATTGTGCCTCTGCTCAGGTTACCCAAGATACCCATCTCAGGAGCTTTCCTTCTATCACGCATACAGTGGTGGCTGCCAAGACAGATGTGGTACACCTGTATCTCTGTATTTGCATGGGACGTGTAATGTCCCCTCCCCTCACCCCCCCTTTTTGCCTTTGGCCCTCAAGCTGACTGCTACTATATGCAGTGATCAGTCACAGCATTATGATCTTTGTGAAAGAAAATGAAATTAGCAGAATTTGCAAACTAATTAATGCTCTAATATTATGATGGGAATGCCTGCTTTTGCTGCATGCTTAACTGTGTTTATTTATGTAGGTTTATATGATTGTTCAGATTGAAATCTCTTATGAGAGTATGTGCTCTGTGTCTGCTGGTATAGAATTTGACTGTAGAGGTAAGAGTAGATTAACTGTTATTGATTGCACCATTATTAAGTGTTCTACGTATTATAGTAATTGGTGATTAAATAAGTAATTAACGTAATTGTGATGTTAGTATATTCTGTTGAATGTTTGTCTGTGTTGCGAGATGGTCGCTGAGCACCTACTGCCCCAACACCACAGTACAGAGTTGCATGGATTCTCAAATACCCCTTGCTCTCTTATTGAGTCATGACAATTTTGTACTTGTACGAATCCCAGTTTTGTATATTTCAGTGTGAAGAGATCTGCTCAAAACCCCGCCTCCATTTTCTCCCAGTTTAGTCATTGCTAATTCCCTCTTCCATAGCTAGAATTTTCCTCTGTTCCACAGCAAATATGAGCCTGGGAAGATGAACGCAAACACGTGCTTCCTTGATTTATTCGTATTTTTGTTCATGTTGATGCATGCTTTGTTTTATCCAGACAGGACTTATTTGCTTCTTGTTGTTAGCTACATGCTTACGCTTAAATTTTGGTGGATTCTGAACAGTTTGCTGCGCACCATGACTTTGAGTCAGCTCTTGAGGGATTCAGAAAAAGTGTAGTGTTTTGTTTTATTGTTTGTCTGTTGTAAGAATATGATTGGCCTGGTCACTTGGGATGTTTATGGAGAGCTGTGAGGGAGTGCTCCACATATTACCCTTGTGTGTGCAGTGTCAGCAGTGTGGCCACCGGTGGGCATGAGGACACAGTCGGTGTGCTCAGATTGGCTGACCACTGTGGTAATTGTAGAGCAGCTGGTATGACATGGCGTGACATGTCCTTTCATCACTGTTTTTAGGTTGGCTCGTTGTCTGCCAAGTTGCAGCTGATAATGTTCAGGTTGGCCTACTGTTGTCTAGCCCTTGCAGTGAAGTCTGCTGAATTTGAAAAGGGTAACAGCACATCTGTGTGGTGTAGACGTTGTTTCTTTTTAACTAGAACTGGAGCCTGAGGGGACCGTGGTGAGGCTGTCTTGGCAAAGCTGGTTTGTTGGTTGCGTTCGTGTGGTTCGATTAGCACTAGCTCCACCTCTGGTCTATAGATTATAGACGAGTATTTTAATAAACATGCCCTTCCTCTTTGTACCTGGTGTTTGGTCCACTTTTCTCACCTGAATCACTATATGCTAATGCTTTCACTTGCTTTTTGACAACTACTGCTCGCTCACCCAGTACCAATGGGAACAGGGCTTGGGAATCTACATCATGCCACGCTGCGTTGTGGGATTGATCTGATGTATGGTCTGCAAAAGCAATTTGTTTAAATCAAGCAAATGATGTGAATGGCTTTGTGACCGTTAACAAGGTGTGGAACATGCCTAGGAAGAGAAAGCACTTGAAATATGTGAACCTTTTATCTAAACGCCCCCTCCATTTTTATTTATTTGTTTGTTTATTATTATCCCCCCTTCCCCCCCACACAATTTGCTTTTGCTGATTTCCAGCTCTCACTGATCACATGACTGCTGAGGAGGGTGAAGGTACCTTGGAGACTTGTGAAGCCAACTGGGGCATCCTTTTGAACTTGTGCTCATGCGGTATCACAGGGCAGTGTAACACACAGATCTATCTACCCTATTCCACATACGTGATCTCTGACACCCACAATTGGCTAGTGTTGCACTGATTAAAGAGGGGAGAGAGTAATGCCGTCCCTTCCGCTCACAGAACATGGCAAATTTTACTCCCTTGGCTCCTGGGCTTGGATGACGGTGGCGTTGTTGGGATCTCCTGGCAATGGAGTGATTTATTAATTTTTTTTTTCTGCTAAAGGGGCAATATTTTGAGAAAGATTGAGGTTAATGACATTCCTTACAAACTACCAAACAATAATTGGAACAATTAATGGATTACAGATTCAGAAGAGCTTTGTCCTTTTTGCCTTTTTATTTTATTTTTTTATTATTTGTGTGTGATGCGAGTCCAGTCACACAACAAGCAGGTCAATATAGGAATTATGGAAAACTAGGAATTGATATTACAAACATCCTTTACCCCCTAATTTCAGCTTTGTCTTTGTCTCGAGAAGAAAAATCTGTTTAAGCTTTCATAATCTTCTTGGGCTGTGTGCATATGACTGAACTACACAACTATGTCAACAGAGTGAGCAAGAGAGATGGAAAAGTAATTAACTAATTTTTAATAGATAACATAGTTAAATAGTCTATTAATTCTTTAGACTGAAAATGCCATTTTCCCCCACCTGCTACAGAAAGTAACTTCTTTTTTTGTTTTATAGCTGAGACCTGAATGTTATGTTTGTCATGTGAGAGATCTTATTACTTTTCTTGCTACTATAAAATATTTATGTACGTTAAAAACAAAAACCTTTAGGATAAAAAAAATGATCAAGATGACTCAAATTTGAAAAGTAACCGTAGCTTGATTGTTAGTGGCAAATAAGTCATGCATATTGAAACAATATGGTGATTTCCCACAAGTCATTGCAGCGTGACATCACATTCCCAAGCCCTATTGATTTTTTTTTTTTTTTTTTTTTGTGGGCTTGGCTTTTGGCTCCCTTTCCTCAAATGTCTACAGTTAGCCCTACTTCTTGCCAATTGCTTGCTCAGATTTCCTTTTTGTTCTCGGTGGAAGACTCTCCTGGATGGGATGGTGGTCATAACAACTGCTTTGTTAATGGATACCATGACAATCGCATGAATGGGGCTGGAAACTTTAATCGTGGTCCCCCTCGAAGTGACAGAGGTGTCCGCGGCAGCTTCCGTGGAAATAGGGGTGGTGGTACCTTCACCCAACCCATGCATAACACAAGTAAGAATTTCTATTCCCATGGTTTAAAAAAAACAAAAAACTTTCTGTAAACCATGTTGACACATTATTTTTGTAGCCTACAGTAGCTTTGAAAACAAAGATGGAGGCTGGAACACAGGCTTGAACAGGGATGCGTACTCCAGCTTCGGTGGACGTTCTGACAGAGGGAAGTCTACTTTCTTAAATGATCGGGGGACAGGCTCAAGAGGAAGGTAAAGAACATTACTTGGCATGTTTCTAGAGAACATTTACTGTTATTAAGTAAATATTTTCATTTGCGGTAATTCATAAATATTCTTGCTAAGCAGACTAAAAAATGCAAGGATGCGGTGTATTAAAAACAATGTTATTGTTCAGGTTTGAGCGTGGGGGCTTTAGCGCTGGAGGTGGGATAGGAAACAGTCGGTGGGTAGAAGAGCCCAGAGATGAAGAGGACTGGTCAAAGCCTACCCCACCCAACGAGCGTCTGGAACAGTAGGTTCCAGAACCAACTGCTAATTATGCTTCCTCAAAGAGCCTATCTGCTGCTTTTAACCAAGCCTTTCTTCTCTCTCTGTTTCTCTCTGTCTTTCCCCATCGGTTGCCATCAGTGAGCTGTTCTCTGGAAGTAACACAGGGATTAACTTTGAGAAGTATGACGACATTCCTGTGGAGGCCACTGGCAGCAACTGCCCTGGCCCTATTGATAATGTAAGTCTCGCAGTGATGATTTCAAGGAAAATCTGCAAATCTCGGTCACCAAAGCTGAATATGGCATGATATTGCTTCTTTTCAGTTCCATGATCTCGACATGGGGGAAATCATAATGGGTAACATAACTCTGAGCCGCTACACCCGTCCCACCCCTGTTCAGAAGCATGCCATTCCCATCATCAAGGCCAAGAGGGACCTGATGGCCTGTGCTCAGACAGGTAGGTCATTTTCCACATCCAGTACAACACTAAACTCCTTCCTCGTCCTTATGAGTGGCTGTTTGTCAGCATGCTATATTGTTGGTGTTGCATTTACTCAGGCTCTGGGAAGACTGCAGCATTTCTGCTCCCGGTGTTGAGTCAGATCTTTACCGATGGACCAGGAGAGGCCTTGCAAGCTTCTAAAACCAGTGGCCAGGTACTAATGCACTTCTGATCTGATCTTTTTAGCCACCAATACGTAATTTTTATTTTTGGAAAGGCCTTTATGGCTTGCAAATGATTTTTGATATGGCTCGGTTACAGCGCAAATTCTAACTGCATTGCTTTTATTAGGAGAATGGAAAATATGGCCGCCGTAAGCAGTATCCCATCTCCTTGGTCCTGGCTCCAACCAGAGAACTTGCTCTACAGATCTACGATGAAGCCAGGAAGGTACGTCCAACAGTTTCCTCACTCTTGGCAGACGTGAACGGGAAGTTCTTTTCAGATATGATCATTGCTTACTGGTCTGTGTTGTAGTTCGCATACCGCTCCAGAGTGCGCCCCTGCGTAGTGTATGGAGGGGCTGACATTGGCCAGCAGATCCGGGAACTGGAGAGGGGCTGTCACCTGTTGGTGGCCACACCAGGACGTCTGGTAGACATGATGGAGCGTGGCAAGATCGGCCTGGACTATTGCAAGTGAGTGCTGGAACCAGACGTGCAGTGTGAAGAGATCAGTGGTTTCATGCACTTAATCTCATGGAGGCACTTTTTTTAGTTTCTTCTAGGAAAGTGAGACTAAACGTCTGTTTTTCCTCTGTACCAGTTACCTGGTTTTAGACGAAGCTGACCGAATGCTGGACATGGGTTTTGAACCACAAATCAGGCGTATCGTGGAGCAGGACACTATGCCACCCAAAGGCGCACGTCAAACCATGATGTTCAGTGCCACCTTTCCCAAGGAGATTCAAGTATGTTTCCACTCCTCTTTTTGCTTGTTCACGTCATTTGCTTTATTAGCAGCTGTTAAGACTGTACGTGTCATTTGCAGATCTTGGCCCGTGACTTCCTGGAGGAGTATGTCTTCTTGGCTGTGGGCCGTGTAGGCTCCACCTCAGAGAACATTACCCAGAAGGTGGTCTGGGTTGAAGAGAGTGACAAACGCTCATTCCTGCTGGATCTGCTGAATGCCACAGGTAGAGCCACCTGTCCCAGTGCTAGGCTGTAATCTGTAGAGTAAACAGTCATACCTTTTTAGAAAGTTTCCCACGTTTATACTGCTGAAATAGACATGAAACCAGGGGTAGTAACGAGGTATTAAAAGGTTCAATGTTTGTTGCAGAATTTGGTGTTTTGTAGCCTTGTTTAATGTAGTCACTAATATCTGCTTGTGGGTCTTGAAAAAAAGATTGATCGATTTATCTGTACTGTACTGCACTTTGGTTTTATTTTTTGAAAAGAAACTTGTTTCAGTGGTAAAAGATGCATAAAATTTACTGGGAGGTTTGGTTCTATTTAGTCATTCCAAGTGAGGTTCAGGAAAATGCAGCTGAAACTCCTGCGAGGCCAGGTAAGTGTGGGCTTTGCAGTCCAACATGATAAAACATGTATACATTCCATTGGCCTTCTTTACATTTCTACTTTTCCCCTCCTCCATATGCTTTAATATATTGAGTTTTTTATTTTTTTTATTCTATTATTTTTTTTATTAAATATAAAAAAGGTAGGAGGCTTATCTAATACTCATCCACTCTTTTAGCTCTGTCTTCTGCCGAAGGTATAATTTTAGTTTTTGGTATGTGTAATTTGCCTGCGACGTGACCCATTTTCCATCCGTTTGGACGCTGCCTCTGGAAATCGTGGCTAACCGTGGTAACAGATTTTCCAGTTGTGCAACTGAAGTCATTTTTAAACTTGCTGCATCCAAGTAAGCCTGTTGCTTTAACTCAAAGGACATGCCCATTTAATTAAAACGCGTCCGTAAAATGGACGAGAGGGAATGAAAATGGCCTTGATTTGGTGTTTCCATGGTTACCAGCACGACATTTATGCAGATGAATGTGAGCGGCTGCTTGGACGAGCTCTCGTCTGTACCCTTACCATAGCAACTTAGCATGGAGACACAAAAGCATGTAGAGGAGCCTCACTGGTCACTGTTGCCATCTCAGCGTTATCTAAGCAAAGGCTGCTGCTGTTCTGCAGAGGGTTGCGGGTGAGAAGATGGGGCGTGAATGGAGTCTTTTCAAAGAAAGGCCTTGTTCACTCCGGACTCGCTCACCTCACATCCTCTTGAGTTTTGCTTTGATAGCCATTAAAGAAAGCTGTGACAAACATTGAACCCAGTTTTTTTCCATGTTCCTTTCTTTTAAGGCAAGGGTCTGTTTCACTACTCGCATTTTGATGCAATGAAGGAATTTCACTTAATGGTTGTCAGATGATGCGAAACTGTCTTGCTCGCCATGTTTCAGTTGTCATTATACTTTTATTTTTGGATATGTTTTGTTTGAAGCGGCTCGCTCTCGAGTGGCATGTAGACCTCAGACTGTGTTTCTGGATGCAGGAAAAGATTCCCTCACACTGGTGTTTGTGGAGACTAAGAAGGGTGCGGATGCCCTGGAAGACTTCCTGTATCGCGAGGGCTATGCTTGTACCAGCATCCACGGTGACCGCTCTCAGAGGGATCGGGAGGATGCGCTTCACCAGTTCCGCTCGGGCCGTTGCCCCATTATGGTCGCCACAGCAGTGAGTATATCCCGAGTTTTCTGTAAAAGTCTGCGTCTCTTGAGTTGTGGTGCAGTAACGTTAATAGCATTCCCAACATCGCAGGTGGCTGCCCGTGGTCTGGATATCAGCAATGTTAAGCACGTCATCAACTTTGACCTGCCCAGTGACATTGAGGAGTACGTCCATCGCATTGGACGCACAGGACGCGTGGGAAACCTTGGTGAGTTCATCAAAATACCTTAGTGGGCTGAGAGTTCGACTTTTGGTGCAACTCCAGTGAATTTGATGAAAAATGTAATTTTTAAAAAAATTATATGCTCTTTTTATTTTATTTTTTTATTTTTTTCATCATCTGTTCAGATTATTATAAACTTCCTTTTCACTGTGTGTGATGAACTTGTCTAACAGAATAACATTTTTCATGCGTAACGTGAAAATGAAGATTTATTAAATGCGCCAGTAGTTATAACGCTTCAAAGAATTTTGAATTCCATGAGTACAGCCTGCAGTCGCCTCTCGTTGTTAACAAAATGCTGAATGGAAAAAAAAAATTGTCTACCAGCCAAAGACTTTGTGGCATTAGGGTTTGTTGAGGGCTTTATAAAATCCTGATCTGCTCCCAGCTCTGTATTGTAAAAATGACTGTAATACACCCCTCTGTATAGATTCTGCCTGCAAATGATTAACATGGTGCATCTTTCTGTGGGTGACACCCAACACCCTCAACTCCACTCATCAATGGAGGAAAAAAATATCCACTACTCCAATCTAAAAAATAAAAATAAATGATACTTGTGTATGAATTCAGGTTTGGCCACCTCTTTCTACAATGACAAGAACAGCAACATCACCAAGGACCTGCTGGACATCTTGGTGGAGGCAAAACAGGAGGTTCCTTCCTGGCTGGAGAGCTTGGCCTTTGAGCACCAGCACAAGAACAGCACACGAGGCCGCTCCAAGAGGTGCAACCTTCTCGTTCATTTAGACCTTCTGTTCGTGTGTGTTTTTGTTTTTTAAATTCGTGTGTTTATGCTTTAGCGCTTACTGTTTTGAGTTCTAATGTTGCATGGGTGTGCAGGTTCTCTGGAGGTTTTGGAGCCAGAGATTACCGTCAGATGGCTGGAAGTGGCAGCAGCTTTGGCACCCGTGGTGCTCGTAATCCAGGAGGCCATGGAGGCAACCGAGGTTTTGGTGGTAATAAGGGTAAGTGTAACTCCTTGTGCATGTGAAACCTCTCATACCACAAAGAGATTCCTTTAAAAAAAAAAAAAAAATTTAAAATGGTCTTTTTGGTCTAAAATAGTGTCGTCGTCACTGATTAGCCAGCTCTCCCCTAACAAAGAGCTACTTTTGACCAGTGAGGGTGAACTTGCGCTTCTTATCGTTCACTTGAATCCAGTGGCTCATGCTGCTTAACACAGCAACTTGAACGCTCAAAGAAAAGCACTTATTTTGCATAGATGAGCTCACTAATGCCCGTGATTAGTTTCTGTTACAGTGATGAGAGAGAGAGAGATGCCATCCTTCCCAGCCATAAAGCATGACCAGTTTTGTTCCCTTGGATAAAGTAGGCTTTTGTAGATTATTCATTTATTTATTTATTTCCCCCCTTTTCTTCATCTTTTCTCTCAGGTGGCTTTGGAAATTTTGTCAGTGACGGATATGGGGGAAGTTATGGGAACTACGCAGGAAACTACACCCAAGTGGACTGGTGGGGCAACTAAATGTCTCTGTGCAGTGGCTCACCATGCCAGACTAGCTGAATGGAAACCACATGTTAACTTAAGCCAGACTCTGCGCCCTGTGTAGCTTTAAGAACTCGCAGTACATTACACGCTGTGATTCTCTGCCTGCGTTCAGAATGGCTGTGGCAGAACAGAGCGTCACTTTGTAGTCAGGAAACAACAATGGACACCCAGTTATGTTTGATCTAGAACATTGGGCTTAGTTTTCAACTGCACTTTTTCTTTGTTTCGAAGCAAAAACTGAGGATCATTTATATGTTAATGTACTGTGCCTTTAAATTTAAACAGGACATTGTTTTATCATTTCACTGAATGAACTTTGGCCAAGAGCTCAATTTGTTTTTGTTTATAAGGCATATAAAGCTTGTATTAAATCAAACCTTGGCAAAAAGGAAAATGTGGCTTGACTGAGTCACGATTTCATTTGAACTTCAAAATTGACCTTAGGGATATCATGTAGCCTACATAACAGGCCAGAGAACTAACAGCTCATGGAAGCAGCACAGAAACACTGAACAAGTGTTTTCATATGTGGCAACTTTGCTGTAAAGGATAAAGAGTTCTGACTTTTTGCTCACTCTATCCTGGGTAGGCACCTATTTAGGTATATGGTAGTCTTCAGAAAGGCCATTCCAGTTGTGATAGGAATAGTCATGACAAACTGGTAGACACCCGGTGTTTACCTACACTCTGTTTAATGATACACAGTGCTGGAACTTGTTACTCCACTGCTTTTAATTGACTTGACAGTGTTATGGCAGCTAGTAAGTACCACATGCTAGCCACTGTTAGCAGGCAGCATTTTTTTGTTCTTTTTTTTTTCTTTCTTTTTTCTTTTTTTTTTTTTTTCTTGAAACATTTTGATGGAAGAAATATGAAATTATTATTTGGGGGTAAAACTCAAACTTTTGATAATGTTTCATCACAAAAAAAAACAACAAAAATATGCGTGCCAACTTAAAGGCGAAATTCAAATAGCTTAAAACGGACCATAGTACCAAAGCGACCCTGCCTCTCGTCATGGCCTCTTTGGTCGTATACGCATGCTAGTGTTTTGTTTTTTGGTCAAGGACAGAGGACAAATTCTGTCGCAGGCTTTACTTTATTACAAACGTTTTCTCTTTTCAAGCTGCGTTGGAAGGCATGGCTCATGTTCCTAAGCTGAGGTGTTAGGAAATGGCCGAGTCCATTCTGAGGCATTGGCAGATATGCACAGGGTTTTCGGAGTTGGGCCTGGCATGCTCTCGGGCTCCGCTGCACTGTGGTGGTCACGATCACTGTGTGGTGGCCAAACACCAGGTTTGCCCTCCTTTGTGGTACATTTTTAATGCTGTCGTCTCCAAGAGTTCATCTGCTCTGATGTAAACTAACCGCTGGCTCAGAGCCAGCTTTCTGCTTCCTTTAAAGAGGAAGGAAACCTCAGAGAGGAGGAGGAAAAAAAAAGCATTTAACTCAAGTGCAATATATTTTTCTTCTCAAGTGTGTTGTGCCTTGACATAATTTTTTTTTTGTTTTGTTTTGTTTTAATTGATTAATTCAAGCAGATGCACTGACAGTATTAAGAACTTAAAGATGAATGGTGCTACTTAAGTTAGGTCTAGGCCCATGATGTATGTTGTGCCCATCAAGTTTTACAAAGTTCTTTTATTGCACATCTAGAGTTTTATATATAAATGTCTTGAGTGTGTGTTCTCAAGCTTCCAAATGTTGTGAATGGGGAGATAGAAACGCAGCTTGTTTACAAAAGGGGAAGGGTTCTCAATATTTACCAGGATTTATTTGGGACCAGGGGGGATCAGCAGTGGGGAATTTAGCTCTTTGCACACAGATTTCTAGATTCTACTTTTGCTGCTAGTTTTGTGTAATTTATTAAGCATTTTTGAGAAATATTTATTTTTGTAAGCCTCAAAGCGATTCTTTGAACGTTTCAAGAAACTTGACCAAAAGACAGTAAAAAAAACACTGGCACTTGAATGTTGAATGTCACCTGTATGCGTGGAATTTCTATACTTGGGGTAGTGTGAGCTTTTTAATGTTTCAGACTATATTGGACTGAGTCAGTATCCACAGCTGTTGAAGGCCTCCAGGCCATATTTCTTTATAAATACCGATTGGCTCTCAAAATTGGAAATAAAGAGACAAACATGCCAAGGTTTGGAATAGTGTTCAAATGACCTAATAATTTCCTAGCTGTATCAGTGCATAAAGTGTCCAGTTTCTCCAAATGTGTGCATTTATTCTTTTTAAAAATGTAATTTTGTTCTGTTAGGGGTTTTGTTTCAGTGAATGTCTGGCACAAGGCAATCTTAAACATGTGGTTCTTCTCTAGTGTTGCATTTGCATATACAGTGCCTCTGGGTTTACGCCTCTGAGGAGCAGTTAGCAGGTGATGGTGCTAACAGACACCTGCTGTGGAATTTAATGTTGAACCCTGCAGGAAAAGATGCAAAAGCCTTTCACTTGCTAACTTTTTCTCAGAGCGACCCCAGAGCACTTTAGATTTAGTATTTGCTTTATGTAGTAGTGTAGAAGCTATGCACGGCATGAGAGAACTCATCTGTGCGTTTATTGTATGATTTTACCAAAATAAAAGTTTGAAATGCTCATTCAAATACACAACCAAGCATGTTTTCTAAAATGTTTGTTTGTTGTAGCAGAAAATGGGGAAGAACATGTAGCAGCTGTTAACGGTGTGGCTAAAACCTTTATTGGACTCGTGGATTAAGTTTGTTTACAACTGATAAAATCATTCTTTCCTGGACTCATTCCTTGTCTTCATTTTATTTCTTTGTTTTATTTATTTATAAAATGTACCTAAAACTATATTCGTCACTTTGTAAGAAAACACCAGTGTGTGAAATTATATACCTGCTTGTTATTAATAATCTGAAGTGCCTGTTTTTTAAAAAAAAAAATGCTATTTTGATCTTTCATTCTAAATCCAGTGCGATGGAGAGCTACACGCTCAGTGATGGGGTTAAAGTGATAGTTCACCTAAAATGAAAATTGTCATCAGTTACTCAGCCTCATGTCGTTCCAAACCCATAAGACTTTCATTCATCTTTGGAACACAAATGAAGACATTTTCTGTCCCACCATTTACAGTCCAAGTAACCCAAACGTTCACCCGGGCATCGTAAAAAAAAATAATCCATGTGACTCCAGTGCTTTAATCCCAATTTTATCAAGCGATATGAATGTGACATGAAAAGCTCAAATGAAGTCTTTATTGATGAAATAAAGTGTAATTGAGGATAGAATTGTCATTTTTGTGTGAACTATCCCTTTAACTGAATTAAACACAGTTTATTAGGGAAAGATCATGGACAGATACAAACACAACCATGTGTGGGATTGGGATTAATAATGAGTCCTGTGCACATCTCTACAGTGTAGGGAGGTAGTTTATGTTGACTAGTAGAGGCAATAACCCTATTGCCATTTTGCATGAGTATAGTAAAATAGTTTCCACAATCAGAACCCTGCACTACATTCTGCTTTTTATGACATAAGCTGTTCTGTTGGTTGTTTATTGAGTGACTGCCACTATCCCCTAAACTAAACCTCTAATCATGTTGAGGCCAGTGACCAGGCCCAGGGTTAACCTCATTAACGGCAAAGATAAAGGGCTCCTGAAAAGTTTGCCTGCTGGCTGGTGGAAGATTTCTGACTCTACGCCCATCAAGCGGGCCTGCAGTGAAACGTCGCTGATCTCAGATCACTGCGTTACACTGCTCTAATCCCACAGCCATCTAGGGGATTATTCTGCCATTAAGTGATTGACTTGGAAATGAAGTATTGCTGTTTGTGACCACACACACACACACACACACTCAGGATGGCATTAAATCAGTTCGGATGTTCACTCAGAAACACTGCTGAGAGGACGACATACAAGAGCTGCATGGAAATGTTTTAAATCAATGTTCACTCACTTCTGTGTGTTGTCATTAAGCAGGTAAGCTGTTTATATTTTTGCAGATTTCTTGATTAGGACATGATTAGAAAGCTTTGATGAAGCGGAGTGATCAGATTTCATTTTGTCCTCCTAAGACGAGATGCCTTACTTTCTCAAAATATTACTAAACATTTTCTTCCCATATTGCATTTCAGACATTTTTCCTCTTGACATGCCCCAGCTGAAATGGTTCAGCAATGTTGTTCTTTATAGGTAAGGAACAGTTAATCCTTTTATTCAGAGTTATTTTCCGAATACCTCACCGGCAACTCTGTGTATACAGCTGTGTAAAATAATTCAACAATAAGTATCTGATGTTCCATTACATAAGTTCAGCTGATCTTCTGTTTCAAAGCTTCTGTCTAAAATCACATGGCTTGAATGGCAGTTTCAGAGAACAGACAATTGCACATCTGTAATCTAACATCTGTCCTTTCTTAGTATTATAATGACTATCACTGTGAAGAATAGCTGCAGGATAAGAACCTGAAGAAAGGAACCCAGTGTCCTCCACACGTGACTCCAACATGAAATAATTCCTCATGCTCCTGCGTGCGTTCTCCTTCTCACTTTAATCCTCCCAGGCCTGTCGAGGGGAAAAGCAGAACTCGTTTATGAAGTGGTCGTTCCATCTGATCGGGGCTTTCATTTCTGCTCATGATGATCATAAATGCTTCTCGATATTTGAGCCAGCAGATAGGACTGTTTCGTGCATTGCTCTCGTCTTCGATCAGTTAGTTTGCATGCATGAGATGTACGTGATAAAAAAAAATATCAAAGCAAAAGTTAGATGCAAGAGATCAAACTGAAGAACACTACTCCGATGATGAAACAGCTCTATCCTGGTGGGAGTGGTCTCTTCCAGGATGACCCCACCCCCATCTACAGGACCTGAGGGCTCACTCAATGGTTTGATGAGTATAAAAATGTTACATGTCCACATGTTAGACTCCTCACTACTATCATGAAACACCAATTAAATGAATATCTTTGGGGGAAAATGGTGTTCCATCCCCTCCAAGGTTCACCGAATGCGTTTTGATGGCCCGGCCCTTTATGTAGAGTCTTTCTATAATTCATCTGTCATAATGTGCTAGAACAGTAGATCTTGTTTTTGTGACTTAATATACTTTCCTATAAAGAATATTTTCATTCGTCCAGAGCACTTTAAAAATAAATAGTTGTTTTTTTCCCCTCCTCAGTGTGGGTCATGGTCCTGCCTCATGGCATGACTCTCTGGGCCTGCTCTAGTTCCTGTCCCCCCAGCTGCATGTGCACTCAGGAGAAGAGCTGCACTGTGCTCTGTGACCGTGCCAACATGGCTGAGCTGCCCCCAGAGTTCCCCTGTGAGGCCTCCAGCATCAACCTGGAGAAGAACAGCCTCAAATTTCTGTCAGAACGAGCTTTTGGAACACTTCCTGTGCTTAAGTCCCTCTTCCTGGATCACAATAACATCTCCTTCATCACACCAGGAGCTTTCAGAGGGCTTCCCAACCTGCTGGAGCTCACGATGGCCCACAACGAGTACATCCGCTATCTTCACACACGGACCTTCACCTCCCTCAAACACCTTTTGCGCTTGGACCTTTCTGGCTGTAACCTCTTCAACTTGCCTGACCGCATCTTCCTGGAACAGACCTCCCTCAGAGAGCTATTCTGCTTCCAGAACAATTTCAGACGCATCCCAATCGCTATACGAGGAATGGAGAACCTGACGCATGTTTACTTGGAGCGCAATAAGATCGAAGCCGTAGCCTACAACACTCTGCTCGGACTATGCAACCTCAAGTATCTGAACCTACAGGAGAATCGTATCAGTGTCATCCATGATGAAGCCTTTAAGGACCTAAGACAACTACAGAACCTTTACCTTAATGACAATCTGTTGGTTGACTTGCCAAGGAGATCTTTCAAAGGCCTCTGCAATCTAAAGATGTTAAATCTGGGTGGTAACCTTCTAACCAATATCTCCAACACCTGGTTTGGGGACCTGGTGGAACTGGAGGTACTCTACTTGGACCGGAACTGCCTGTCATTTATTGACAAGGGTGCCTTTGAGAATCTGACCAGCCTCATGACACTGCATCTCAACAGCAACAAACTGACGTCTCTGCCTTTCTCCATCTTCCAGCCCATCTACTTCATCGGGCATCTTTATTTGTTCCGCAATCCCTGGGAGTGCAGCTGTGAGCTGGCATGGCTGAAGAAGTGGATGGAGAACTATAAGCTGGTGAGGGATATCCCGTGTGCTTCCCCTCCTTCAGTAGCTGGTCTGGATCTGAGCAAGGTGCTGTATGCACATGTGAACGGAACTTGCATTGACCCAGCAGAGTTTAACCTGACCACAGCTGTTCCAGATTACAGCACCACGCAGCGCAAGTTCAACAGCCTGATCTCCACACTGATGAATCAGGAATTCAGGGAGGTGGAGAGGAACTTTACTGAAGGCCAGAGGAACGGGACAGTGCTGGAACCAGCAGAAGGTCAGGTCTCAGCTGCTCACAGGCCTTCTTGTGTTGGTTTAGTCCTGCTATTACTGCTGCCCCACATCCAAGCTTAGACAGGCTGCCTATTAGACCTTCCTAATGCTTAATGAAGGCCTGGCTCAGGTCTGGAGGAAGACATTTGCCAAGAATGTGTTTGGATGGAAAGTTTTGCAGATGAGAGATTAATCCTTCCTTCAGAGGAGGATTGTGTGAAAAGGAAGGAAAATCCATCAGCTACACGACTAGAATTTTTTTTCTCTTGGAGATCTGGTAGTATTTTAAAACCGGCACACAGAGATGAGGACTGAGGACTGGCTGCTCTACATTTTCATAATGGAAAAACATCATAGTATAAATGTGCTAAATGACATTGAGTGAACTCGGTATACAGTATCTGATCCATTTGAACTGTTCTGGGGCCATTTAATGATGCTATTTTAGGAAACCTATATCTAAGGGTTGGTGTAACAGTAAAACCTGTGACCCATAAAACTACTATATTTGCAGAAGCATCGACGTTCAGCTCATTAATTATATTTATGAGCTACAGTATTACTGAGGACATTCAGTTCAACACTACACATTGAACATGAGTCACTTCTTTACTCGATATAACATGTGAGCAGGTAGTATTTCTTTAAGCTCACTTCCTTATCAGTCAGTTTATCAGGCAACATTACACACTGACTCCTGTTTCTTTCATCTGCGTGAATGTAGATTTTTCTAGTAATCATATGCATTTTACTGCAAGGCTGAACGGCACTCCGCTCTCTAAGCTGCTCTGTATTCAAACCAAGTGAATAGCTTTATCCCTGCTTTCTGATGCTCAGATCACAGTAAATGATCTTTTCTTTTTTGCTTATTTACTTGATTAACATCTTGAAACTGTTAAACACGTGCTTCAGCACAGTGTTTCTGGTCTAATCCTAGCAATGTGAATTTGAGTTAATCTGCAGCTCAGTGGTGCGGGATGCAGATTTGGATTGATACGCAGGTCACACTGCAGTGCTTTCATACCATGAACTTTGCTCTGAATTAATTAGAAAAACATTTAAAGGGCAAGGCACTGACAATCAGTTAACTGGAAGTGGAAGTGCAGGTTCATATAAAACAGCTGAACTGGCTCGGGCAGTGTCATTAATTATGGTTTGTATTTGTTTCAGCTTAGAGTGCGAGAACGAGAGTAATGTAATATGAGTGGATGAACCCCTGAATTAGGTTTCAGTAACGGTCACAGCCGAGGCGCGCATCAGCACTGGGTTTGTCCGGTGGGTCAACATAAAAACCTCTCTGAAATCTAGACAATTGTGGGCATCTGTGAGATCATGTATGCAGAACAGGGCAGATAGCAGATTCAGCAGTTTGAAAAGATGCGGTCGGCTGGTTTCACGCGTCTTCCCTTGAACCTTGGTGGCTGCCGTATGAAAGGGGAGAGCTGGATAGTGGGTGGCAATTGGCAGGAGACCAAATTGGGGAGAACGGGGAAAACTGAGCGTGCGTGGGAATTGGCAGAATTCCTTCACATGCAGACGGGCGTGAGATTATAAACAGTCCCATGCACACCTCCAGCCCAGAGAACTCAGCTGTGACGAGTTTAGCTAGCGGAGGTACTCAGCATATGCTGATGTGACAGGATAAGAATGACAACAGGATGAGTTGCCTTCTCTAATTTACAGAACTGATCTAGTTCAGAGAAGCTTGTGTGATTAACAGATGATGTATCTACAGCTGGAAAGTAACACCCATATTTGTATTTTTCTCAGATGTTCTTGTAACGAGAGCATACAGTATGTGTGGTCGGAACTTACATTATCTGTTGCTGCTCCTCACATGGCAGACAGCTGCATGAATCCAGCAGTTAGCTGTACATACACAATGAAGTGATCAAATACATATTTGCCTCTTGGTGACTCCTGCTCTCACATTATCTAAACACACACACACACACAGAATCTCTTGACAGACAGTACTTGCATGCATTTCAGACTCCCTCATTCACAAACACACCTGGGCATTTATCACACTTGCCTTCATGCTCAGATGGCCAGACAGGATGTGACCTCCTACAGCTGTAGGAAAAATACATAAAAAAGAGCCACTGAGGCGCCCAAGAGAGGAGAAATGTTTCCATCCACGACATCTCTGCCAACTCACACAGAGCAGCCAGACGCGAGAGCAGAGCCAGGAGCGTAACACAGAGCAGACGACACTGGACTTCACCACAGAAAAGGAAATATATTTAAAAAATGGTTCATACTGAAGAGCTGCTCAGTCATCAGCAGAGGAATTTACACAGGGCAGTCTGAAGTAAACAGTTTGTCATATACAGAATCATTTAGATTTTTTTTTTTTTTTGTGTGTGTGTGCAACACAGTTCATTTTGCAAAATGTGTCTGTGTGTGTGTGCACTTCTGTCTGAAACAGTTACACTGAATAAAAATCTGTTTCCCGTTTTGATTCAGATTCATGAAAACATTAATATTCTCTGATGACACATTTCTGTAATGGTGAAACCACTATAGATTTGTGTTTTTTGTCTTTTTTTTTTTTTATCTCTAGGATTTTTTTTTTTTTACAACAAAAATTAAATTGAGACATGAACACATCTCACTACACAGCTGGTAAGAATTTGTTAGAAAGTTGTCCAAAATGTCCCGATGTGCCCAAAGATGTGCATAGGTCTTTTTTTTTTTTTTCATCTTCATACTCCACTGGTCTTCACTTGGTCTGAATTTGTCCAGACGTATGGAATGTGCTGTTCTGTGGATAACAGTAGCGTTACACTGCTAACACTGATAATGCAAGTCTCTGAATGTTCACATGCATGAGAACTCAGCTCTCAGAGGTATGGACTTGTTTAAAGAGACAGTATCTGGAAGTGGTTACAACAGCAGAGTGAGATACATAAGGAAAACGAATGGGGTTCCAGCGAGGGGTGTTTTATAATGGCTGATGGAGATATATATATATATATATATATATATATAGAGGCTCTGAATGGATAATAGTTGACGTGTTGCTGAAACATGTCTGCTGTTCCTCTCTGTGAGCAGAAAATAAACTTTTACATTTAAGATACTGTCTCTTTAAATCAAAACTCTACAAAATGCTGCATCTCTTCAATAAGGATGTGTCAATATTCACAACTGTATTATTCTGTTTTATACAACACTACATCTATGTAGTCTGAAGGGCTGAGATTGGATTTGTCTGCGGGTCATGTGCACTGCGCATCACACAAATCAGAGGTGGATCCTTTCTCCGGGGAATGGTGATGTTTTTTTTTCTTTCCTTCTTAATCATTTACTTACGCACGTATTTATTTTTTATCTAATTTTTTTTTTTTTTTGCAAAGATGCATCACAGAGAGCCGGGCTTTCAGAGTTAATGGTGTTCTAGTAGACCCAGGACACAGGAACCCACTGTGCTGTAGTGCACACCAGGTCTATAGCCTCCTCCAGGTGCTGGATCGTCTCATCGATCTCGTTGTTGATGATGGTCTGGTCAAAGTAGTGTGCGTAGGTCTTCTGGAGGATCTCCGACTCCTTCTGCAGCCGCAGGAGCGATTCGTCCTGTGGTGTGAGAAACAGTGAGTGAGCCAGAGAGGAGGGGAAAAAAGAAACCTTGAGGGGAAATTACAGACATGCAAACTTGTTTTTTTTTTCCTCCATCACTCATCAAATAATCCATCATAGTCCTGCTGCTGATGTGAATTTTGACCATGATTAAAATCTGAAGAATAATATAAAACTTTGGAGATATCATTTGGAACACATAACAGAGTTCATTGCATTGGAGAATCATGAAATACTGGTGATTACATTTAAGTTCAAAAGTTTGCACACCCCTTTACTTTGAAAGGATGATGCCGATATTTATTTATATTTAACGTGAGGAATCACAGATGTTTCATTATCCTAACCAAATAGTCAAACAGCGCATGTTATAATGTTTCCGAATCGGATATAAGTGTGGACATATGAAACTTGTCGTACGTCACACACTGATCATCTGATATTCTGGTTTTCTTTGTGTGCAGAGAAACCACGGTGATGCAAGCCTTTGCACTCAACTGTATCTGACTCAGGATTCGGAGTACGGGAAGCAATGAGATATTTGATAGAGTGTAAATATACGTGGGATTTTAAGGAGAACTACAGTAGAAGCAGGCTACTCCTACTAGCCATGTCATACTCACAGGCAACTTCCTGCACCACTTGGGAAGCTGAGTGCAGAGTAAATTAATGCAAAATAAATCAAAGGCAAGCCGTAGGTCACATGCAAAAGGAAAGGCAGGTGTGACAGAAACAGAAAGAAAAACAGAAAACCCTCAAAAAAAGACTACAATGTTTACTGTGGAGTTTAGGATAAACACACAGGCCTCCGCCTCTGTTTGTAAATCTGATGAAAGAGAGAGAGAAAGAAAGAAATATTGTATTTCACCTCATTCATGCCCGGAGTGATGGTTGGTGCAGCAATAAAAACAACGTAAGGAGCGAACTCCGCTGTTCGCAAGACCTTCAGCGCCTGCAAATAAACACGCACAAGTCCCTTCGAACATCCTGTGGCTAGTGGTGGATTTGACAAAGCCAGCTTTAATACTATAAAGGACTACATGGAATAATAGGAACTAATGTAGAGATGTGCTATACAATTGTGCCCAAAAGTTTGCATACCCCTTGCAGAATGTTCTAACTCTTAATACTGTTAACAAAACAAGATTGATCATAAAAATCCCATGTTGTTTATTTATTTAGTTCTGTCCTGACGAAGCTATTGCACATAACAGATGTTTACATATAGTCCACAAAACAAGATAACAGCTGAATTTATAAAAATTACTCCATTCAAAAGTTTACATGCCCTTGATTTTTAACAGTGTGCGTCATTACCTGGATGATCCACGATTGTGTTTATGCTTTGTGATAGTTATTCATGAGTCCCTTGTTTGTCCTGAGCAGTTAAACTGCCCACTGTTCAGAAAAATCCTCCAAGTCCTGCACATTCTTTGCTTTTCCAGCATCTTCTGCATATTTGACACCTTTCCAACAGTGGTGACGATGTTGAGGTCCACCTTTTCACATTGAGGACAACTGAGGGGCTCGTACACAACTATTATATAAGGTCCAAACATTCACTGATTCTCAAAAAGGCAACACGATACATTAAGATCCAGGGGCGTGTAAACCTTTGAACAGGATGATCAGTGTAAATTGCTTTTAATTTGTTTAAAGATATTTTTTTTTCCCATTTAGTACTGCCCTTCAGACACTAAATAACATAGTTACATGTCTCCCAGAAGACAAAACACTAACAATTTACACCGATCTTCCTGTTCACATGCAGGACATGCTGGAAAAGCAAAGAATGTGCAGCACCTGGAGGATTTTTCTGAAGAACAGTGGGCAGTTTAACTGCTCAGGACAAACAAGGCACTCGTGAACAACTATCACAAAGCATAAAAACCAGTCGTGGATCATCCAGGTAACAACACACAGTATTAATAATCAAGAGTATGTAAACTTTTGAACGGGGTCATTTTTTATAAATACAGCTGATATCTTGTCTTGTGGACTACAAGTAAACATCTGTTATGTGCAATAGCTTCGTCAGGACAGAACTAAATAAACAACATGGGATTTTTATGATGAATCTTATTTTGTTAACAGTATTAAGAGTTAGCAGATTCTGCAAGGGGTATGCAAACTTTTGGGCACAACTGTAGTGGCAAAGGGAGTTACCTGTGGCTCGACATCAAGTATAGATATGAGGCCCTGCTCGTGGATTTTGCGTATCGTCTCTAGCCGTGTGCCGTACATGGCGTCCTCGTGGCTGCCGTACTCCAGGTAATCATTGTTGGCGATGTCCTGCATCATTTGGTCATGTGATACAAAGTAATAGTTTTTGCCATTCTCCTCATCTTTTTTAGGAGGTCTGGTTGTGTCTGCAGGTAGGGACAGTTTTGGACATCAAATGTAAGAACGGTACAGACTGTAGTAACATTACCGAACAGAATATCAAAACCGAATGTAATAATATTGAATGTAGTACCAAACAAAATGCAATGCTGTAGTAATACTCCATGTAGTAACAATGCCGAATTTAATAACAATACCGAATGCAGTAACAGTAATTTGGCTTGGGTGTCTTACGTGGAATGGGGTAAGCAAATCTGTCGGGGTGTTTAGTGATGAGTGTGTTCTTGATGTGTCTTCTGCCAACACCGTGAGCTCCTACACATGATGAAGAGCAAATAGGAAATCTGTCAAGACCTGCACTGCATCCATGTCTTTAGGAATAACACAGCCCCTACTCGAGACATATTGTACTTCCATACCTAATAACACTAGTGTTTTCCTTTTGAAAGCTGGTAACTTCACAACTTCTTCGTATGTGACGAGATCTAGTTGATCGAACACTGAAATAAAAAGAGATGGAAAAATATTAGTCAAAGCCTTGAGACTTTGAAACCTCATAATCTCATGCACAGTTACTGGCCTTGTAAGATGAACTAGTCATGCTTTTGTTTAATGGAACGATGGCTGATGGATGTGGAGGGCAGCCTTGTGCTTTCCTCCTCGAGCTGAGTGTCAGTGAGAAGCAGGGCAGGACTCAGTGTAAGGGCTGGCTACATAGCACAGACAGAAGGGTTATGTCCAAGGGGATAGCTATAAATGTAGGGAAAGTAAGGCTTCTTGCTCTGCTATGCTAATATTGGCAAAATGGCAAAAACAGCATCGACGATGAAATTCAATGGGGATCAAATCTGAGGAGCATGAAAAGTGTGTGCCAACTGAGGTGCCTGCAGAGCTGTTCTATAATGAGTCAGGGTGCAGGGAGAGAGAGGTGTTGGACTGTGTGTAACCAGAGCTGGCCATCTGTGTAGCTGCCATGTAAAATGAGATCTCAGCAACGTCATTGCTTACTCTCCAAATAGCTTAAATGATACATGTTCATTTTTACATGAGCTGGAAAGTGTGCGCATGTGAGAGAGAGTGAGTGAGTGTTTGCTCTGCATGTTTGGGAGAGTCTGAGGGGTGTACTATACCATGTTGTGACAAGCACAATGACCTTTTTTAGGGTTAATGCACAACTGAATAGCCACGGGATGTAACGTGTCAAAATAGAACAGTAAAATTAAAAATAACAAAAAAGCATATACATGCATGAACACACACAGAGCCTGGTTTCAGAGACTTCTCTGTTCATTCTACAAAGTAATTAAACCAAGCTTGCTACAAGCCCACAGGAAAGCTAAGAGAAAGTAAAGTGCAACAGCAGTCACTCCGTATTACTTACATGCACAGATGCCATTGGTAAAGAGACAGCATGAAAAATGGACAGGGGAGGGTGAATGAGTTACGGCTCAGATACAGAGCATTAGTGAACAGAGAGAACAACGACACTTAGTCAAAGTGCTGACTTTACACAGAGAACAACATAAAAGACTTAACACCATGACCATCCACACAGCACACAGCGGGGAAAGCGCTGTCTATAAGCTGTGTTCAAACACACTGTAGAGGTTTACATTGAATCTCATCAGTGATGCAACATGCGTCTGACACTTACAGTAACGCGTGATCGATAACGCAGAACTAAGCTTCGGTTTTAGCATGCGTTAGTATCGACAGAGCACGTTGACACATGTTAGTTCTCTGTGAACTATCACTACACGACTCTCCCACTTCGTTGAGAACCTCTGACTAAACTTTAAAAGGTACATTTCATTTTTCAACCTAATCTCCACTAGCATATCTGTAGCATATGTTCATTCACATTACTGAGAAAAGAATGAAATACCATTGACTCAAAGCTCACTGATAAAGAAAACCTAAGGGCGATTGTTGGGGTGTCAATAAACAGTCCATATGAAACCTGTGTTTTGGTACAAGTACTCATGATTATTTTTTATCAAGTCGAGTGTATCTGTAAATTAAGCTCTAAATCTGTTTATACCACAGTTCATTTGAATTCTTGATTGATCAGATAATGTTGGTACATTTTCTACAACAGCAGCTCCAACAGAAGTAAGAAGTAACCTTGGCTGCAAGGTACAGTTTGTATTAATGTTTGTTCTAATACGTCATCACTTCTATAAGAACAACTCGCTCGCAGGGAATTGTATGGCAGATGCAGTGAATAAATTTGGCTAATTCTTTATATAGTAATGCTTTTTTAGGAAGGAGTCTCCAGTGTCAGTCACTTTGTAATAGTCGGAGTAAGAGGGCTGTGTGGTTTCTTCATTTATTTCAGGGTTAGAATGTTGGATACATTCACATAAAATCAGCTTTGGTGATGCCGAGACATCCATTGTACATGAGTGGAACGTAAACAGGTTTCTCATTCTCAGTACAGCGAGATGCGTCATACTGACTTTCAGGGGTTTAAATGACCTGGAGTAAGAGAGCAGTGCATGTTAGAAGGTCCTGACATTTCCATTAATGCTAGACGTGAAAAGTGTAGTGGAATGGTCATAATAATTGCAGGTACTGTACAGTGTTCATTTCGGTGTTCAAAGGGCAACACCTCTCAGCCTGAAAAAAAGTAGCCTACATGATCCTTTTTATGCAATTAATCAACAATGGGAGTAAAAGAGAGCTCCTGTCCTCACTGGCCTTCTGTGACTTAGTTGAGTCAGTAAAGTGGGACAAGGCGCTCAGAGAGGATTACGGCTAAGCCCCACTCTGTTGCACTGCTGCCGTCAGACACCATTTTGCGACACTTACCACCATGTTTAACACGTTTACACTTTAAGAGTCACTCTGCAAAAGATGTGTTTGGAAAATTAGGACTTTCAGGTCCTATGAGAGGTTATAGATAACATCATAATGATATTTTAAACCATTTCACTGTTGGCGTGTGGCCGGCATGCTGACATTCCTTATCTTCAACCTCTAAGCAGAAGGACAGATGTGTCCTTGGTGATCTATAGTCAAAAAGACACATTCAGTATTTGTTTATCTTAAGTACCTTGCACCTGACCACACCCATATGTCGCTCGTCCTCAAACTGTTGCCACAAAGTTAGAATGAATGTCTTTGTATGCTGCAGCTTTACTATTTCCATTTACTGGAACTAAAGGGCCCAAATCTGTTCCAGCATGACGATGCTCGTGTGCACAAACCGAGCTCCATGTAGACGAGGTTGGAGTGAAAGAACTCGTGTTGTCTGCACTGCTGTCCTGACCTCAACACCACTGAACACCTTTGGGATACATTATTACATCACCTGTGCCCCAGGCCTCCTCACCCAGCATCAGTGCTTAAACTCACTAATGGGCAAATCCCCACAGTCACCTTCCAGCATCTAGCGGAAAGCCTTCCCTGAAGAGTGGAGGTTATTATAACAGCAGATCTGCAACGGAATGGTCAAAAGGCACATATGCGTGTGACGGTCAGGTGTTCACAAACTTATAGTGTATGGCCATATAGTGCATTTACCACTGCAAATCCCTATGGAGGCTAGGGAGGCATGAGTGCACCTACAAACAAAACTCTTGAAGCCTTATTTATTGTTTTAAAACTACAATACTTGGATTTATTATTAGATATAGTTGTACCCGGTACAAACACATTTACTAGTACTCTCAGGGGACTTAAGTGACACCTCTCAGGGTCACATTAATCTGCGCCGTCTTGGTGACAATTCAGTCGTTAACATATGTGGGGGTTGATCTATGTTATCCTATTCCAGTAGGGGGAAAAAAATTACACTTAGAACAAAATAAAAATGCATGTGAAGTTAAAATCACACCTCACTCCTACACTGATCCTTACCACCACCAACTCTTAGAAAACACCGCAATCTCATCTCCTCGTATACAGTCCGCAAAGTACACGCACGGTGTACGTATGTGCAGGTTCACACTAGGGCCGCAACTAAGGATTATTTTCACAATTTATAAATAATCATAATGCTTATTTTTTCGATTAATTGATTAATCGGATGGGGCGGGGCAAACTTTCATTACCCTTTTTTTGTTTGTTTATTTAAAATAAAATCCACAAACTGAGTGTTACAAATATAAAGTTCAGACTAAAACTTTGCACAACTGTTTGTCCAAAACAGAGAAGAACCCAATACACACACACACCAGAATATGTATTATTAATTTAGGACTCTAGTTTAATTCGGTGCTTTTTGTGCATCCATAAAGAATAACGCATAAATACTTATATACAATATAAACTAAAATAAATTAATAAAATAAATAAAATTGTATATATTTATTTTATTAATTTATTTTAGTCTATATTGTATATAAGTATTTATGCGTTATTCTTTATGGATGCACAAAAAGCACCGAATTAAACTAGAGTCCTAAATGAATAATAAAAACTCCCTCTCACTGCACCTTGTGGTTTCTGTTACTCGCTGCCTTTAGGAATATTATTTTACTTGTTTACTTTTGGTCATAATGTTTTAATGAGACATTACAGATCTTACTCGTGCTGCGCTCTGTATCAGCGCGTCTACACTGCGCGTGATCAGCGACGCGGTTTCGTTACTAACACACCACTGCCTTTATAATAAACGACAGAATTTACACTGCAAGCTCACAAATACAACATATAATGACAATAGACTTAAATTAAACCTTTTAAGCAGCTTGCACCAGTTTCTCCTGCCCCTTACACACAGTGGAGCATTTTGGATATAAACATAACCTTGTGCTCGTGCAGCACTGACTACGTTTACACGGACAGCAGTAATCTAATGATTGACCTTACTCTGAGTAAGATAATAATGTGATTAAGGTGTTTACATGAGTCGCTTTTAGAATACTCCTGTCATGTTCCTGTTTTACATGTTATAGAACATAATTAGATTATGTATTAGCCCGCGTCATTACGTCACCGCGCCACGCCGTCCGACGTCCCTCCAGAATTTCACGTATCGACATACAGTTCGTCTTCGTTATGGTACCGTATACAGTTTTGGGTGTTTTTATTTAATTTTTTTTTACGGACGCTTTAAGTGCAGTTAATTATTTGTCATGCTGTACGTGCAAACAGACAATTGCTTGAAGCCGTGGGCTGAGTCACGGTACTTACCGTCTATACATTAGCCAATATACATGTATTTTTCCCCACTACAGGCCTATAGTAGGCAAATATGCGGTTTGGGACACAGCCGAACTCTCTTGTTCGCCGTAAAATGTTGAGCACTGCCGTGTGTGATCGTGTCCTGTCGTAAAATGCGGTGAAAACTCACACGTCGTTCATAATGTGATTAAGGTGTTTACATGTCTGTAACACACGTCCATAATGCGACTAAAACAGGAGTACTCCACCTGTCTTAATTCGATTAGAGCTTAATTCGAGTATGACCTTAATTAGATTAAGGTAAGTAAAAATTGCTGTTTACATGGTAGTTTCTTAATCAAAGTACGGTCTTAATCGGGTTAAGAGTGCATTATTGTTGTCCGTGTAAACGCAGCTACTGTTTGATCTCCACGGTGTTTAATATAAAATGCTCCCTTCCTTAGAGGACTTTCTTCCTCAGTCACGTGACGATTTTGCCTCCGTCTGATGGTGACTGAGGTCATGTTGGGAATAAAAGGTAACGCTGACAGAAAGTAAACTGAAGAAAACCATTGTCCGTGAATCTGGGTGTCTGCTAATGCTAGTGTGTGTGTGACGTCATGCACCATCGCCTAGAAGCGGCTTAAAGTTCCATTTAGTAAAAAAAAAAAAAACGCCAGTGATATATTTGAGATGATCTTACCTTTCTAAAATGCACACACTAGACGGTAGAGTACACAGTGTAAGTGTACAGTACTTCATTTGGGACACAACTTTAGTATGTACTCTCCGAAGTGTGTTTTCGGAAGAGACGTAACGTAATGAGTAAATCTCCCCCGTGCTGCGCGCAGACCAACTAATCGATAATGATATTCGTTGGCAACGATTTTCATAATCGATTATTATTGATTTTATTGATTAGTTGTTGCAGCTCTAGTCTGCACATTAGCTACAATGATGGCAGACTGAAATGAGACCCTCTGGAATACTGATCCAGGTTGAAAGTGTGTGTGTGTGCTCTATTGTAAATTCTGTCTATGGTGCCAAAGGCAGTGGGGAGAGAGAGAGAGAGGAGAGAGAGGAGAGAAAGAGAGAGAGAGAGAGAGAGAGAGAGAGAGAGCGAGAGAGAGATACAGACAGACAGTGCTATGTGGCTGCGTGCATGTGTGGATGTCTTTGCTATTTGTGGAAGTGCTGTGGTCAGTGTTCAGGGTCATGTGAGGAAGCACATCTACACTCCCGCCTATACACACACAGTCACATCAGGACAGGAAGTGAGGAGCAGTATAAGCAGTATAAGACATATATGTGTGTGCACCTGCATGAATAGTGTCCCGTATCACACTGACACGCTGCATAACTGCAAAATGGGCATGTTGTGTTATACAGAGTTCCTTGTATAGTCTGTGGTAAAAGAGGAAAGCATCTTTATTTGCCCTGGGATCCAAACTGAAACATGAGACTTCGCAATTTCAGCTTTGCAGTCCTTTACCCTCCGTCTTTTATATTTATATATTTTTCTTGTAAGTAAATTCTGTTTTTATGTCACTGGATGTCGTACCGTGTACAGTTGTGTGAGACCAATAAAATTTTAATTGATTTGATTATTAAGCATCATATGCATAGTAATAATTAAACACCAAGTAAAGTGTGAAGTAGAAAGGCCCGTTGCAGAGCTCAGATTTTACCTGCACTGTGTTTCGCTAGATACTTGTCTTTGTACTGCTTCTTTTTCTTGCCAAACCAAGTACAACTGGCTTGCTGCTCCTGCTTAGTTTTCTCCATCGCTATGCAGGCCACCCGCCTTGAAGAGGAAGAGAAGAGAGTCTGAAATGGCTGTTTTACGTCTTCTTGTGTCTGTTATTTATTTCAGCTACCCTACACTTGGACTGATTTGAGTCCAGCTTATTACAGTTTCTCAGCTCTGAGAGGAAAATATAGAAGGCCCATTTGAAAAGGGATGAACTCACCACTCTTGCAGCTCTGGGGATGGAATGAGCCCAGCTGTGCCATTCTTTGTGTTCTCCAGCCTGCCCTGCCACCAGTTATGGTCATCCTTGTTGATGATCTGGATGATGTCTCCCACTCTGAACCGAATGCCTGCCTCTTTGCAAGGAATGAGCTCATCTTTGGCTGGGTCATACTCAAACTGTGCCCGCACATAGATCTGGGGGGAGAGAGAGGGAGAGAGAGAGAGAGAGTGTGAGTGATGATCAGGGCTACAAAATACTAGTTATAATGCTAAAAACCTGATGGATCAAAGAACAGACAGGTATAGTATCTACAGTATCAGTAGCTATAGTATCTACAGAGGCAGTAGAAAGTGACAGTCATCAAAAGAGAGGAAATAAATGTGAAAGGAGGGGGGGATCTTGATCAAACTCATGCTCTGGGGAAGTAGTGTGAGAGAGGGGTGTGTGTTTTAGCTAAAGGAATAGATGACAGTGTATGTGTTTCATGAATGTGCATGAGTAAGCTTGTGTAAGTGTGTGCAATGAGCTAATGGAAGGAGAGACGCTCAGGCAGCACTAGGTCACCAGGGAGCTCCGGAACAAAATAAACCTGGGCCTATGTTGCCATGTTAAACACTATGGGATTTGAGATAGGGTAGTGTGTGGCACTATCATCCAACGAAAACCTCAGTCTACCTCCATCACAAATCACATCCACAGGTCCCATTCAAAACTCTTGTGGGAAAGTGAGAAAAAGAATATTTTCTGTATTGAAACCTCCTGTTTTTTCTTACTCAACACCACTGAGAGTGTTTTATTGTGATTGTCTCAATATCTTTGAGACCTTTGTAGGAAAGTGTTAATTAACTGTTGTTGGTAAGTGGATGCCCTCATTTTCATATGTAAGGCCATGCTGAAGAAAATCCATATATATACACTACATGGCCAAAAGTTTGTGGACACCTGACCATCACACTTGTTGAACTTGTTAACCTCCACTCTTCTGGGAAGAATTCCATGAGATTTTGGAAAATGGCTGTGGGGGTTTGCCCATTCAGCCACAAGAGACAGTGAAGTCAGGCACTGATGTTCGACAAGGAGGTCTGGTGGAGCACTTGATGCTCCAGTTAGAGTACTTCCACACCAACGCTGGCAGACCGTGTCTATATGGACCTTGCTATGTGCACAAAGACATAATGGGAACATTTTGTACCCTTTTGTTTCAGTGAAGGGAAACTGTAAAACTACATAATTTCTTATTAGCTTTAATTGTTAATATGAAGGACTCCTTTGAATACTGGCCACTAGTCTCATTAGGGCTTCCCTGCTTAATAATAAATAAACCGTAACCTCATATTTTTAAGGTTGAGTTGATTCTGTGAGATGATACATAATACTACATAGTATACTTTTATTTTCATATCTAGTATGGGATTTGTTCAGCAGATTGGGGTTGTCTTACCTTGACTGATATTTTACCCTTGATTGTAGGTCTGGAGATCTAGGACATGAGAGCATTCAACTCATCATGCAGCATAAAGATACTGGGCTGAAGATTATTGTGTTGGAAGTGGGATGATGAAATAAGTGTTAGGAGTTACAGCTAATCTCGGGAGGAATGATGACTTAACAGGAAGAACAAAACATGATGGCAGAGTGAAGCATCAGTGTTTTCATCCATATTAAGGATTAAGTGTGACGCAGTTACATCATGACAGACGAGGCTGTACTGCCATCTACTGGACACTATGGGATTAATTCAGAGAACAAAATGCTCAAGCGCAATGAAAAACAAAGGGATCAGTGTTATCAATTACATTTATATGTGGTTAAGGAAGTTAATCAACAATGATTGAAGTTTCTGGAATTTCTGAAGTTTTTCTTTGTAATCTAAGTAATATTCTTTGTCAGAGTGTGCTTGCATGCTCTGTGAAATGAAACCGAGCCCTGCATGTTGCCACAGTGGTAGAAAAGGCCACACATCACTCTCAGCCAGAAGGGGGCAGGGCACATAGCAAGATTAGTTTTGGAACTGTGCATTACACACCTTGGGTTTTCAGGACCATCTTTAAACGAGGCTGAAAATCATTTGGGGACAAACTGATATGGGAGCAGGGTAAATGTCCACAATAAAACACCCAGAATAATCTATAATTATACAGCAATTCACTATTATTTATCTTAACCTCAATCTTTTCCCTTCAACAAACTATTATAATTTAGAAACATATAGAATATATTCAGGTCAGTATTATCTACTGAGCTGTCAGTCCACTGACTTAAACAACACTGTATTCTTAAGAAGCTGCTAAAGCTGCTGTGTGTGGAGGCAGGATAAGTAGGGAATGGCAAAATGGTGAATGGACAGCAAGTTTGTTAGTCATACAACTGCTTAATCTATTTCTCACACACACGCACACACACACACAGTGTTTGTGACATAGGATTATGCATATATAATGTATGTAACTAACTATATGTAATAAGAATTGTATACAACTAACCCAAAATATAAGCTTAACTGTTAAAACTGATCATTTATTCCATTCTCTGTTGATCTGAGTTCTCTCACCTCCTTGTGTTCGTAATGTTTTACTTTCCTAGTGATGGGTCATGGTCGTTTGTTTTGGGATTTGTTTTTCCTTCTAGGCTCGTTTTGTATGGTATTTTTAGTTTGTTGATCATAAACTCCTTTATCCTGTTATTAGGATGTCCAGGAATGCCAAAAACCCCCTAACCTTAACCTCAGTAATAACAATGAATGGTTTTTCCCTTTCAATTTTCAAAAAAAAAGAAGAAGAAAAAAGCATGATGTCTTTACATGGTCTTTAGCCCTATTTGAATTGGATTAGTTTATAAGGGGGATATCTGTAAGAAATGTTTTTATGGGATTCCTCAGGAATAAAATGCTTGCGTCCTAACAGGAATATAATTAAAACCCACTAGAAACTCGCTCCCCTCTGGTATTGTCTAGCTCCACAGATGTTTACATCACACGGTCAGTTAAAGGCTGAGAAGATGATAACTGAAAATGATTAGCAGTTTGAACATAAACAATGAAATCATTTACATTATTAATTTATGACCATTTAACATTAGATTTTTAAGGAGCTGGCAATGATACAATGAGTTATTATTTCTCGATAATTAAAAGTTGATGATCTTGTGCATATGTGAACATAAAGTAATGTTTTATACCCATAGCTGCTATTATAATGCCTTATTTGATCAACCTGTGGGATCTAGCTTTTCTTAATGATTTTTTTTTCTTTCCCCACCTGAAGACGCTTTCCAGGTTAGTGTGTGTAGTTCAGGCTTTACCACCCAGACCAAGTATATGGCAGAGTGCCTCTACCAAAAGCAACTATTTTTTTCTATCCATTTCATGATTCAGGAAGTGTTTAATATCTGGGGGAGGGTCACTGATATGTGCACTGTGAAAATAAATACTGCATGTAGCACTAGTCAAACATATTTTCTCCCCCCAATGCGAGGTGATCTCTTCTTAGAAATTCACGGACACTGACGGAACTAAAACGATCAAGAAGGGCAGAGAAAAACAGTGAAATACAAATATATCCTATTCAATTGTGTGTTTCCAACTTCGTGGCAACAGTTTATGCAAGACCCACATGTGAGTGTGATGGTCAGGTGTCCACAAACTTGGCCATATAGTGCATTTATCCTGCTTCCTGAATTAGAGATATCACGGCTATAGTACCTCAAGTGGTTGGATAACACTACAGGTTCTGTCGTATACAATTAACGGTGGAAATGTAGCTTTAGCAACATACTGATGATAAAATAAAAAACAAAAAACAAAGTGTCTGAGTACGGTGTAGTGTCACCATGTTATTTTCTGCCTTTCCTAAATAGTCCTGACAAATCTCTCCCTCTCTCTCTCTCTCACACACACACACACACACACACACACGTAAGGGATTCTCTAATCACCTGGCGTGCTTTTGGCTGGATGGTTGATGGCAGGTCCTGTAAAAATAAAACCCAGCAGTGAAAGAAAGGCCAAAAAAACCCAAATATACAGTGACAATACAATAAAAACACACCAAAACACAGCAAGTATAACCTATAATTTATCGTTATCCCAAACCGAAAGAGTGTATACCTCTAACATGCTTTTCTTGATGTATTTAAAGAACATGGTTTGATGTTGAGGGTAAGTCTCAGAACAGCAAAGCAAACGGAAGCAGAGAGCAGGCAAGCATCACACTCTGTCCAAGCATCTGTTTACCAGAGATGAGTCTTTCATTCCCCGAGCCACCAATGGCAGGATCTCTACAGGAGCGATGGATTCCCAAACCAAGTCAGTTCCCACGGGATTGATCCAAGGGCACACATGCTCGCTCAGTGTTTATAAGGGGTTAGGGGCTCTTTGACAGACATGCTAAATTACTGTATTACACTGCATTACTGCTCTCACTGACATATATCATAGGTACGGTGAAGATGTCTGGCTATTGTGGAAAATACCTGGTGTTCCCAAGTCTGTAAAGTCACTTTTCCACTGGACAGGGTGGTAAATTTAATGATCTGAATCCAGAGCTACCCGGAGCCTGGTTGAGTATCTGTGTCTGATCTGTTCCCTATCACGGTATAACGGTACCTGCGAAAGTAGTAGGAGCTTAAGGAAAGTTGTCAGATGGACACTATATGGATTGGTCCCACAAGGATACCGTAAAGAATACTCTTCCCAAAACAGTATACCTTTATAAATAAAGACTCACCCTTTAGTTAGTGGATTATCTCATCTGGATACTGTAGGCTTGTAGTGAAGAACTGCTGCTGAAAGACTATGATGCTCATACTTGCAGCATATTTAGTACTGTTTGACCATATAATATACAGCTGTGAAGGACTAATTAACTAGTGTCACCCAGAAGAGGATTTCTGCTGCTTTGTGACAACGTCTATTGTTAAAGGTGCTATGTCAAATTGCACTGAACTGAAAGTATGCCATTATATAAAGTAATAAACAGTGGTGTACTATTTAAACATACTATTTATTAGATGGGATTCAGGATACAGTCTGACTCTTGCCCATTCTGTGTCAATTGTATTTGACCAATCAGCGGTCTGCACTATTTCTATCTCCACCCATACGGCCCTGTTGGGTACATGTATTATCCAACCAAGAAGGGTTACCTAGTTATAGCATGGGTCATTTGGATAGTGTATATAATGACACAGTGTGGGACTATGGATCTGTTTCTGCACTGTGCAGTGGAAAAGCCTTTAAGTTTCACAAGTTTGTTGGTGAGAGATTAAAACTCCACACACACACACACACACTGTGTACACAGATGGTCAGGTGTACAAATTACAGCAGCACACAGCACACCAATTTGTGAACTGAGATAACGGAAACTAAACACTGTGATCATCCTTTAATCATTGTGTGTAATGATATTTTCTGACAGGGAAGGTTTTTAAATAGGCATTAAACATTTTCTTAAAACTATTATTAAATATAAAAAAGTGACAATGTGAAATTAAGTACTGTCATGATAAAACATTCCTGAGGGAATAAAGTTTTTTTTTTTTAAAAAAAAGAGGAAAAGAAAAAGATAATCAAGGACAACATTAAGGGAGATCTCCTGGAAGGTAGGGGTTGGGGGTAGGGGGAGGTCGGTCATTTGAGATGACTGTGGGGTCCTTACCAAGATAGAACTGTTAACGCTGGAATGGCCATTAGCAGGGGACTGTCTGGAGGTGGTAGGGGACTCTTTCTGTAATAAGATACACAGGTCAGTGATACAGCAGAGAGACAGCAGAGAAACCTGGACAGTTGCCTCTGCTACAGCAAGAAAGGGGGTTGGGGGGCATCATGTTGGGCAATACCACACTGCAAGTTTTTCCACTCTTGAAATATGTGTATTTAACTGACTGAGACGGCACACACCAATAACTGGATAACATGTGGGTGGAGGGAGAAAAGCTGGAAAAGTTCAGTCCTAATAAATTGCTGTCTTTATACTCTACAATACAACGTACATCTTATTTCCTGGCTGAACCATGTGCCATGACTGTGCAGGTGTCATTATTCCGCTATCTTGGTTGTGAAATTGGTGTGCAATAGCGTGAGAGCCAGGACCTGGGCTCTGTGTGCGCTGTATGATGCAGCGTCTCAGGGAAAATGCGTTAACACACAGCCACAAAGCAGGCAGTTAGTCACACACAGAAAGTCCACAGCAGTCCCAGCCCAACCCAGAGCACTCAAAAGGATAACAAACAGACCGAGAGAGAGGAAAAAAAATGGGGGGGAGAAAAAAAAAAAAAAAAAAAAAAAAAAAAAAAGAGTGAGAGAGGGTCACTGGATTCTTTACCTCACAAGATGACTGCTGTATCCGGTAGCTTGGTACAATCTTGAAGGTGATGCTCCCTCTCATCTCCCTCTGTGCAGAGAAATGCACAGTATAAATAATAATGACAGGTTACATTTTTTCCATTGCCATCTGTCACAATAAACGGCTTCAATTTGAGGGTTTTTTTTTGTTTTTTTCCAGACTTTTTACATACTTTCAAAACATGTTATGGAGAATTTACACAGTACTGGGTATGAAATAAATGCTTTTACAAGAACAATGATGTGATCTGCACTCACAAGCATTTTCTGGAGCTGCTCCACTGTCTGATTAGCTACACCAATGCCGTTGATCTCCCGGATCTCATCTCCAATATGCAAAGTTCCTAATTGATGGAACGTGGAGATGCACGGATTAAAAAGTGCAGGGTGGGCTTTGTGGCCACAGACCGCGTAAAACGGTGCAAAGTGCAGATGCATGTGCAAAATGAGTCAAGCAAACCAACTCAGGCCATCAGATGTATGTAATTCTCTGTATATACACTATATGGCCAAAAATATGTGGACACCTGACCGTCATACCCATACGTGGGCCTTCTCCAACCGGTTACACAAACTGACAGAGGTGAAATCACACAATTTTCAAGAATGTTTTTATATGCTGTAGTATTAAGATTATTCTTCACTGCTACTACGGGGCCCAATCTTGTTCCAGCATGACAATACCTCTGTGCACAAACCAAGTTCCATAAAGACATGGTTTACCAAGGTCAGAATTGAACATGAGAGGCCTGCACAGAGCCCTGACCTCAACCCCACTGAACACCTTCGGGATGAACTGAAACGCTGACTGCGTGCCAGGCCTCTTCACCAGACATCAGAGCCTCCCCTCAGTAATGCACTTGTTGCTGAATGGGCACATCCCCATGGCCACATTACAAAGTCTAGTAGAACACTGTCCTAAGAGTGGAGTCTGTTATAGCAGAAAAGGGGGACCAAGTTCCTATTAATGCCTATGGTTTTAGAATGGGATGTTAAAGCACAAATTGGGGTGTGATGGTCAGATGTCCACAAACTTTCGGCCTTATAATGTATCTATAATATCTGTATGACTGTCCGTGTCATGGGTTAAAAAACAGACATATTCACAAGTCCATTTTTGCACACCTGAGTCAAGTCTGATTAGTTAACACACACATTTTCAGCTGTAGGGGTTTTCTTGTACAGATGTTGTAAGACACTAGTATATTATTTCTAGGAAAAACATGGCAGTGAACACTGTACAGGGTAAAGCTTTACTAGTGTTTAATGTCAGAAACTAAACTCAATATATGTAACAAAACACTTATTTGCACAGATTTACTGAAAGCATACATGTTGGCTAGATGGGCAGCACAAACTTACCAACATTTCTGGAAGTGTTTTAATGTCTCTTAAAGAAGTATTTTGCAGATGCAATTTATTGCAATTTACTGCATTTATTTCACATCAGTGAACCCTCTGGACTGGACCCCCTCCCAAACCCAGGTAGACAGTTTACCCCGTGACAGCGTGACAACTTAACCATTAAAATAATAAGAGTCTGACTAATGAAACTACACGACGGTTATTTTCGACGGTTCAAAATAGACCAAGTTTATTGTTAACGCCTAACCTCTAGTCTTACCGCATTACTAAACAATAGCTTAAACAAAAACTGACACAAAACACCACAGCATATAAAAGTCTCGAACAGACCCAAACATTTATGTAGTGGAAGGTCTTCTATTGGTCATGGCTTCACTGTAGATCAAGATCTTATGCTGAATCACTTAGCCATTGAGATCTGTAAGATCTGAAAAGACTGGATTTAGTGATTTATTTTCTGTGTTATTTCCATCGCCATAATTGATCACATTTTTGTTCGTGTTTATCCAGACTGAGGCTCCCCGAGTCTTCAGTTTTAAGTCCAAGTCGATTGATGAGTCGAGTCCAAGTCCCTACATCTCAAGTCCTCCCTGTTTAAAGACATCTGCACTGAGGGAGTGAAAAGTAGTGAAAAGATGACTGGGTGCTAAAACGTGAACATGTACGGTCCTGGACTGTATACCTTGCCTATGAATCATGCCACCATGCATTATTCTGGCCACGATGCAGTGGTTCAGGTCATTCATCTTCAGTGTGATACCCTGCAACACAGGAGAGAACTGAGCTCAGAGTGACTGTGCCACAGATCACAATATCTGAACATTGATAAAAAAAAACAAAAACCAAACAACCCACACCAGAGTAAAAGAATTATAAGAGAATAAATGGAGGACATGTGAACGTGTGTGAATGAGTCTTTCGAGCACACAAACCATGGGCTCATCTGTGTTCTTCTGGAACTGCACCAGGCGCACTCGAGTGACGTTCTCCAAGTCCATGTCCCCGTTGGTGCTCTCAGGTGAGTCTCCGTTCAAATACGGTGAGGTAGGAGGGGGTGTGACCCTCAGTGCCTCATCACTGTATACTTCATGAGCTACCACATCATGAGTCTGCAGTAAGGCCTAGTGGGTGGAGAGTGGCATGTGCACACACACAGTATAATTACACACTAGTGCTCGACACTTATACAGGGTGTAAATCCTTACATAGGGTAAATGAACACAAATTTTTTTTTAGCAAAAAGCCTTCCAAAATATTTCATACTTAGTAATATATTATATATTTTCCAGATAGCCTTTAAGAAAGCCCTTGATAAAAGAACAACGTATTGAAATCATTCTCATGGCTGCACCAGGAAGCTGTAGCAAGGTTGCGATGGACTCCGTATGTGTTTACAAAGAAATGACCTCCCGTAGAGGATGTTTTGTAAATAAAGTTACATTTTGCTAAAAAATGTTAATTTCCCCTATGAACAGAGATGTTTGGGACACACTGCACTTATTCCTAAATTAGAAACAAAGACTCTTTTAACATTACAATCAAAATGCTCTGTGTCAACACATAGTGAAGAAAAATTCCAGCACATGTTTAGTACTGCAACTAATGACTTGCATTTTTGTTACATCATGTTATATCCTTCCACACCCCTATTACCATATTTAAAATAAGACACCATGTGCATTATAGTGAGCAACTTGTTTCTGTGCTCCTCAAGCAGAAAGATTCATATACATAATAATACTTGTGAAACACCTGGGACTGGAATCACGAGACTCAAGACGTAATCGATAACGCGTCTAGTTAAAGTTTCCACTCTGCTTCAATCCTAAAGCCTTGTACTGTACTACCTCCACACTAGAACAGTTCACGCAGAGTGATTTCACAAAATCAGCCATTTACTATTTTGTTTTTGTGTCAGCGGTAAACCTTAATGGATCCCTTAGTGCCAACACTCCAAGATAAACATCGGACCAAATGTATCCACAATGAAGCTCACAATCCAAGTCTTATTACATTTACACCAGACCTTTCATCTTTCTTTTTAAACTCCTCACACTTTAGCCTCCGTAAAGAATAAACCGTCTTGTAGGATTAAAACAACATAACACCACAGAATCATAAAATGGAGAAGAGCTTTCAGCTCACAAATGTAGAGAAAGAAAAAAAAAAAAAAAAGACAGGAAAGCTCATACAACTCACAAGAGCTGAGTACCCTATTAATCCTCACCCTCTTCACTGACACACTGCTGTCCTGTGGGAGTCTGGAATAGCACTTTGGAGTGCTTTTAGGTGTCCTTGGAACGGGGAAATGTGGAGTCAAGGTCAACAGCAGGCCGGAATTCAGTTGTCTGTACCTGACTGTGCCTCTCTCCTCCCCACTTTCTCTCTCTCTGTCCTCCCCCTCTCCCCTTCAGCACCAGGCCTGGGCCCCTCTCAATTTACCTGGCACTCAAAGTTGGAAAGGGTGACATCACACTGCTGCTGTTTTTCCCCCCACCTTCCCAGCCTCTGCTTCTCCCTCTCTCCGTTCCAGACTCCAGCGTTCTCCAGACAACTCCCGACAAAATGTTTCCTTTTCGTTTGACAATTGAAATCTGTTCCACAGCTACTCTTGTACAGCTCACGTAATTCCTTCTTGGCTCCTAATCTCTGTCTCTTGCCCTCGCTCAGTTCCAATCCACATACCCCTGCTCTCTTATCTCACATCCTCTCTCAAAGCTGAATAATCAGCTTTTCCTTTATTAGGCTTTCAATCTCTTCCACATTTTTCTGCTCTATACATCTTCCCTCTTCGCTTAGACACCTTCATTCTTCACCTGATATCTACAGCAGTGGTTCTCAAACTTTTTTCAGCGTGAGGCCCTCGTTATGTAGGGTGCCTCCCTTTGCGGCCCCCTAGAATCAGATGATTTTCGCAATTTTGTTTTTTTTCCCCCCGTGCTAGGCACTTCTGTATTAACGTTCTCAGCTACGACACTACGTCCTCTATCTAAAAATGCATCCATTTTAAATAGTCTTAGGATTTATCAGCGTGTGGCTAACATTACTGTACACTAGAATACGAACAGATGTCTCTGCTTGGTGTGTGTCTTAGTGTGATGTGTACAACTGATTGCATTCATTAATATTTCTCATTGTTATGTACATCATAGTTCAAAGGTTGACAATCCCGACTTACATACAGGTAAAATTTATTTTAAAAAGAATAATGTTCTTGAATTTCTATGCGGCCCCCCTGGCGCGATCTGATGGCCCCCAGTTTATGAACCACTGATGTACGGAAAGCTGACAAGTGTGTATTCCTTTTAAGCTCCGTTAGTTTCTCCTCTAACACATTACTCATGTCTTCAGTCTCCTCATTATCTGAGCTTTCTTGACCAGGAGAGACAGCAGTGTACAGGACACACATTCACCTTTTTAATCTGTCCACTGCTGAAACTCTGATACGCCATTTGTCCCACTGATAAGAGCACAAGGCTTCTCTCTCACTTATCGATTACAAAAGGTCAACCCTGAGATGATGCAAGTGCTCAGAATCACTGATTGCAAAGTCCAGACTGTTTGTCTAAATTGATTTCGAACAGTTTTGCATGTCAGCCTGGGAAAACGTGTCCGAGAGTACTTTGTGGAATGAAATCTTTCAGTCCATCCAGGATTTCGTGATCGCAGAAATGAACGCAAAGTCAAGCAAACTCTGCAAAGTTTCAAAATGACCGCAGATTTGAGACAAGATGCGTCATGTGACATCAAAATGCACACTCGGCCAAAGCCCACTTTGATTCATGCATGTCAAACATGAGTACAGCTAAAAGGTCTTTTTTGGCCATTCAAGTAGTTTTCCGCAAAAATAAAAGCATGAAAAACTCCACAAGTTGCATCGCAAATTTTTAAATAAGCCACAGCAAAATCAAGCATTTCTGGACGCAAGTCACAAAAAATAAAAAAATAAATTAAAAAATCAGCGAAATCCTGGACCGATCTTTATACTTTTAATGTTTAGACTTTAAGCTATCTCTGCACACTATATGTGCTGAATAAATAAATGACTTTACTTGAAATCCAAATGTCACAGCTGTATGGTTTTTTTATACACGTTTATGTACGTCATATCTTGCACTTCTGTAAAAGCTGAAGTGCAGAAAATGCAAGAATGAGGCTGAGTTGAAGACAGCGTGCTAGAAGCTATATGGGTTTGGACAAAACGGGAACAAGCAAACACTGATCCAAGTCTTCACATGGTGGTGGTGGATTGCAAACGTGTTTAGTTCAATGACTATTATGCATTTGAAAAAGCAAACTGTAAAATAGGTAAGATTCCACCAGAAATATATATTATCCTTAAGGTTTGCAAGAAAATATTTCCTGAACCATTTCCAATTTTCAAACAGCAGTATACATTTGGAATAAAATACAGGTAGTGCTGTCGTTTTTAATCCTTATTTTCCAATAACAACACATTCTGAAGTGTTTTATTTCTCTTAAACCACAGCAACTTACTAATAATCAATTTTTTATTCATTAAAGTTTAACATATTGTACATTTTATCCATTTATAGTTACATTTAAGGTTGTGTAAGGCCCAAGAAACACGTTACTCCCTATAATCACTTGCGTTATACCAGCTATAAACTATGAAAAAAAAAATCACTCTCTCACCAGCCTCCATTTTATTTTCTCTTGAAGTTAATAACACAAAATAAAATACAGCTTGTCATGTTACAGAGAAAGCGCAAAGCCCTCTGTTCTGAAGACTGTCCCATATCCGAAAACCTAAAGTTACAGCTTTACCTCTGATGGTTACTTGAGAGTTCTTCCAGAAATGCTAGATAAACTCCCTTTCAACAATTATAAACACTTTTAATCTGTTTATGTGCAGCATCCACCACACAAATCCCTGTATAAATGTTGTTACTATAGAAACAATAATATAATATTAGATCGAGTGCATTAATATTAACCTTGCAGCTGGAACTACTGTTGGAGCTGCTATAGAAAATGAATCATCATCTGATCAGAATCAAGCCTTTAACTGCACTGCTTTTGTACGTGCTCGTGTAACAGAGCTAGTCCTGGAGATGCTGTGACAGTTTAGTCGATTTAGTTAACTTGCCTAAGATGACGGGACGCTTTTTTTAAGCCTCTATCTTCTCTTGGTGGAAATACTGTGCACAAGAGCAGGTTAATAAAGCAGTTTAGCTGGCTTAACATATTAACAGCTTAACTTACCATAAAATGGGGCTGGGTTAGGATTCGCCTCAGCTCTTTAAAATCTGTATTATCTGGATAGCAGGAAATCTCTTCTAGTACCTGCAGAAGGACAATAACATATACATAGCTGAGCAACTGTGGGCCAGACAGTAATACTGCGCACACAGACATTGCAGACCTCTCTGCTGAATGCGTGTGTGTGTGTGTTGAGTAGTCTAGAGCAGCTAAGATTAACATAATCAGTATCCTCATGTGGCATTCAAACAGAACTTGTGAATTTGTGCTTTCAAAATGCTAAAGTGAACACACCACACACACACAAGAAAAAGTCATGAGAAAAATGCTGTTAAGCAAATGGGAAATATGGTTGCCTAAAATACGCTACCTAATATCCATGGCTAATGATTTAGAAAGGTGGAAACATCTTGTATTTGATCATTTAATTTGGAAACGTCTCAAAACTGTATAGAGAACCCATGAGGTGATGAACGCCATCATTCATAACGTAACATACATGTACATGAGAGTTCCTCACATTCTCATGTTAAAAGGATAAGCTAATTTTCGGTTTGGTTCTGTTAATTCTTTTCAGTTAAGTAATATAACCTTCAGTCTAATATAACGTTTCTCATCATTCACGTACGATTCATTTGCCCTTTTACAACAGTAAAAGTTACAGTGTTTATAGTAGAAGTCTGTATAAAGGGTTATGTTATCAGTGAACATTGGTGAACTTTCAATATCAGTTATTCGTGGATAGTTAGTCTTAGCTCATTCAGACCATGACTCCCACAGAAAATGCAATATATATATATATATTTTTTAAAGCTAACGTGATAAGAACAGGTTATTACTAAGGTATGACTGAACTATGCTGAGAAAGCAGACTAGTATGACTGCTCACAATGGTCATGAATCAAAGGCAATCAGCAAACCTTGAACCACAAACTTCCCCTACACTACATACTTCTGCTTGAACTACTCCCCCCCCAAGAAGACATTTTTTATTTCTCATAACTTATTTCATTATCATCAGCACTTCTTCTTTTGGTATTCACTGAAAATAAATTTCAATGAATATCTATATATAGTATCTCACAAAAGTGAGTACACCCCTCACATTTTTGCAAATATTTGATTATATATTTTCATGTGACAACACTGAAGAAATGACACTTTGCTACAATGTAAAGTAGTGAGTGTACAGCTCGTATAACAGTGTAAATTTGCTGTCCCCTCAGAATAACTCAACACACAGCCATTAATGTCTAAACCGCTGGCAACAAAAGTGAGTACACCCCTAAGTGAAAATGTCCAGATTGGGCCCAATTATCCATTTTCCCTCCCCAGTGTCATGTGAATGGGGAGCAGGTGTGTTAAATTTGGTGTCATCGCTCTCACACTCCTTCATACTGGTCACTGGAAGTTCAACATGGCACCTCATGGCAAAGAA